>NC_051068.1:9715297-9892797 GCF_004664715.2 Peromyscus leucopus | reverse complement strand
CTAAGACAAATCATGTCGCTGGAGTTCCTTCAGAGGTAGCGTTTGTGCTCGGCACAGCGGTGCAGCACTTCCAGCACCCAGCCTCATCTTCCCCTGCTCGCCAGCTGCACCGCTGGGCTGCTGCTCACCCGCTGCTGGTGGGTCCTTGAACATTCGGGCATGTTCTCCCCTAGGGCATCACGCTGTCTGGAGGGCCCTGCCTAATGGCCTCATTCTTTGCTCCCTCATCTTTTGGAGGGTTTTGTTTGTTTGATTTTGCTTTCTTAATTGTTTTGTTGTTGTTAGTTTTTTTTTTTCTTTGTTGTGAAGGTCTCAGTCTGTATTCCAGGCCAGCATCAAAGTTACGGAGAATCTCCTGCCTCAGCCTTCGCAGTACTGGAATACAGGCTAGAGCTACCACGCTTGGTCCTCACCTCCGTCTTTGTTCCCTGAGGCTTGCTCTGCTCACCCTGTGTAAAGCCTCACCCTGCCCAGCCCCCCTGTAGGCTGCTGATGCCTCTCTCTCTGCTCTTTTCTCCTCATAACACTTCTGACCCCGACCATAAATATAATCTATCTATTCGTTATGTACAGTTTTAATTGTTATTTCCCTCTGTCCCCTTCATAAGAGAAGGAATCTTTACTCTTTTGTGAGCTTAGAGCATACAAAATCTCATAATAGATCATGTCTTTTTTTAAAGAGTGAACTGTCTCAAATGAAACAAAACTCAACAATTAGTTTGTCCCCAGATTTATGAAGGCCTGCCCCTGCTTGCCAGAAATATTTACATCAGGACCTAGAACTTCAGAATGTTCTTTTAGGGCTGGAGGGGAGACTTGGTTGGTAAAGTGATGCTACACATGCACAAAGAACTGAGCTTAGATCCTCTGTTCTCATGGGAAGACAAAAAAGTTGGACACGGTGGCTTGTACCCGTAACCCTGGTGCTGCTAAAGGCAGAGACCCCTGCAGCGCCCCGGCCTGCCGGGCTTACCAAATCAGCCACAGCTGATGCCTCTCTCTCTGGTCTTACTCTTTGGTAAGACTTTCACTAAAAAACAAGGCGGGAAGCAACAGAGGAAGACAGTTGGCGTGGACCTCCTGCCTCCACACGCACCCCCTCATACACATAAACATGTACACACACATCCACACAGCTCCCCCCACCCACATACACACAACACACACAACTTTTAAAAGAAAGAATATCCCGCCACTATCATTTTTAATTGTCTAAAAATTTTAGGATATAGAAATTCTTTTAATTACTTTTAATTTTATGTGAATAAGTGTTATTTCTGCATGTATGTCTATTGCCCTGCATGTGCCTGGTGCCCATGGGAACCAGAAAAAGGTACCAGATCTCCTGGAACTTGAGTTACAGACACTTGTGAGTTGCCTTTGTGGGTGCTGGGAATTGAACTCGAGTCCTCTGGGAGAGCAACAAGTACTCTAGCCACTGAGCCATCTCTTGAGCCTGGAAACTACTCAGCAGAGCATGGGAGCACCCAGCTGTAATCCCAGGGCGTAGGACACTGAGACAAAAAGATAGTGAGTTCAAGTCCAGCCTCGAAATAAAAGAGAAAGCGAGAGAGAAGGTCTACGGTGAGCACTCAACACTTGATGTCCTCACCAGGGCTCTGATGTGGTGCTAGGTGTTTGTTTGTTGTTTGCTTTAACTTCTTGTCTTAGAATGGTTTTAGAAGTAGTAAAGTTGTAAAATTAAGATAGACAGTTTCCCCTGCTCTTCCCAGTGTTAACATGACATCGTAGGTAACAGGGATACATTTGTCAGAACTAAGAACTAACATGGATACAGTGTAGAACTATTTTTAAGTGACTTCCTTTTCTTTAGTGAGGATACTGTCTCTCTTGGCATACTTACAGACAATTCACGGGTCAGTTCTGTCCAACTTTGATTTGTTGTTGTTCTTTTCTGTGTTCCCCCATGTGATAGCTTTTCCTCCCTGAAAGCCAGTGGAGCGGTTAGATCCTGGGTACCAGCTGCCAGCTGGGGAAGGCCCCATAAAGAGCAGTTGTCAATCAAAGAAGAGTCGTCAAGTCCTTGTCACTGGGAACCAAAGTAGCAGAGTTGGAAGGCTCTGGTTAACACTCGAGAATTCAGAGGGCGAACAAGCAAGAGTTTGCCATTGAATAAGATAATAAGATCTGGGTACCCAAGATGGAAACTGAGGGAATCCTCATGATAGTGGACATGAGCAGGAGTAAAGAACCACCCCCTTGCTGAGACAGAATCCTAGAGGATGGATCTGAGTTGGGCATGCAAGGAAAAGGGTGGGATTTGGAACTCTACACATTAGCAGAGCACAGTTTTGGGGTTTGATTCATGCAGATGTGGCCTGGCTTCCATCCAGGGCCAAGTTTGTCAAAGCAAGAGTAATGGAACCCCAGTGTAGGCACCCAATGGTTAGCTAGCATCAAGGTACAGCTCCCAGAGCAGCCCGACTGTGTCTCACTGGTGACCGGTAGGTGTTAGAGTTATTTGAAGAATTTTGGCCTGGTCCAAGAAAAGCTGGCTGGCTTTTTTTTTTTTTTTTTTTACTATGGTGGAGACATAGTAAAGCAGAAAGGTGGGCTGGACCCAGAATGAGACTGTTTTGGGGCAGAGGAACCACAGCAGAGCCAGAGAAGAAATGGAAACTGGGAGACACCAGATACCCAGTTTTACAGCTGTAAGTATGGAATGACTCTGAAAAACAAGTAAGGCCTACCACAAACTAGAAGTGTGACCTCCTTCATCTATATAGAAGTTCCATGTCGGAAATTACTTCAGCCTCCCTGCCCTCTCCCCCATGGTTTGCAGGGTTTGTTATCAAAAAAAAAATTCAGGCTTAATTACTATAATTATTTTGTCTTCAAAGGTATCTCAGCATGTTGGAAATATGTTCTGTAAGAAAATTCCTTCACTTCCCACCCATGCAAGGCAAGCATTTGATCATCCAGCAGACACATCCCCTCTTTTGGATATTAATTCCTGGAGTGATGGTTTGAGCATCCCTTGTTCCCAGGATATAATGATTCCCAAAAGAGCTGAGCAAGACAGTATGAGAAATTAAAAACACTCAAAGACAAATAAGTCACTCCCAGTTTTTTAGAGTTGCAGACGTTCCCCGCGATGTGTGAGGGCTTCCTGGGGCAGGTGGAGGACGTGGAGAGTGAGACCATACTCCTAGCGTTGTCTTGGGAGGATCTTACCCAACAAGCTTCCTGCCACGCCGAAGTGACCCAAGTGCCAAGGTTCTGGAGAATTGTCCTTAGAGAAAATGCTATGGGGAGGATTCACAAACATCTGCAAGCCTCAGTCTGAGGCCTCTGTGAGGAGCACTCTGAAGAAGCTGACGGCAGAACCTGAAAAGGAACTCCATCTCCCCACTCCTTCTACCCTCCAGCCCTGGGGGAGACACAGGCTCTGATTTGAGGAGGCAGAAGCGGAAGGCAGAGAGAAGCTGACCACAGATGCCTGCCTTATCCCACGACAGGCAGTGTCTGGCCCGGGGTGCCCTCATGAGGGTGAAGTTAGGATTTGTTGGAGGGGTGGGGAAAGTCATCTGTACGGTGCAGGCTGGAACTGGCAGGAGGGAGGTGATGGTTGAGGTGACTGTCTGTTCCATGTGGCGTCCCAGTCCTCCACTTAACGCTTGACAGAAGGACTCCAAAAGGACACAGAGGAATATGACAATTCAATCAAAGAGGACTAGCCGGCAGGCACAGGAAAAGGTCTTATTTTGAATGTCTGAATCGTAAACCATGAGAAGGTGTGTCTATTTTTAAAATTCACACTTCAAGTGAACTAACCCTGGCAGGAAGTCTTTCAGATAGCCCACAGTCCCATGGTCTAGTATACTTGCCCGTAGAGTGGGCTGGACCAAAGAGTTCTTCCTAATGTGGCACAATCTTAAGGCCTGGCAGGGATCGCTCCTGTGGCTTCTGTCTGCCTTTTATGTCACTTTCCATCTCCAAGCAGCCCTGGGTAGAGAGCTCCACGTGACGAACCTTGACAGTGGACACTCAGAAGCCTGCCAACAGCCTCATGCCATTCAGGTATGAGAAAGTGCGGTAAGTCTTGGCCCACAGCCTGATTCCAGCTCACAAGACCCTGGTCCAGGCTATCAGTCAAGCTTCTGCGGGTTCCTGACCACAGAACTACCATTGCAAACATGCTGTTTTCAAATACTGTGTTTTGGAGAGTTTAAACCACACATTTAACTTAGTAACACAAAGAGCACACTACTGTATTGTTATTTTTTCTCTTTTGCTCTTTTTGGGGGGCCCGCCACCCAGCTCTGATCTCTCCTCCCAGTTTTCTCCTTCTACATATACTCTCTGCCTGCCAGCCCCGCCTATCCTTTCTCCTGCCTTGCTATTGGCCATTCAATTCTTTATTAGACCATCAGGTGTTTTAGACAGGCACAGTAACACAGCTTCACAGAGTTAAATAAATGCAGTATGAACACAAGTAACATACCTTAAAATATTCTACTACACTACTGAATCCACTTTTGATCTGGAAGGTGGAATTCCAAAGTTCTTTCCCCAGAGTCCTTGCTGATTTAGCTGAGTTTTGCTTCCTTTTATTTTTTCCCCGTGATAACATTTTTTCTGATATAAAATTATTTTATGGCATTTCTATGGACATGTGGACATTAGCATGGGTTTAGACTTTGAAACTAGAAAGGGGAGGGCAAACAGGCATTGAGGAAGTCCGTCGGGGACCATGGACGTGTGTGACGTGAGAGCAGAAAGGAGGCTGCTGCAGAGGGAGGGCGTCCAAGGGGTGAGGGGCTAGAAAGGGGGCGAAAGGCCAACAAAGATAGCCCATGTCTGTAAATCTCATCATCAGACCTGATGCTTTGTATGTTAATTTTTAAAAACCTGTCATACCATCAAATATACTTGTAAATTTCCAGCTCAATCTCTTGATCCCTTTCCTGAGGGTCAGTCAGAAAGAAGAAAATCCCCACAAATTTCAAAACTTCACTAATTTTGCTTAAGTTGACAATAAGCTGGTGGATATTACACACATATTGGGTTTTAATTAAATGTAACTTGCAAACTATCTCAGTCTCTTTCCCTTTTTAACTCATCTAATGCTCAGTGTACAGAATTATCTGGACACACAGCCTGCTATGGTTCCCAGGCTTCAGAAGTTCCATGAAATGCCCACCGTGGGAAAGCAGGTGGTGTGGTAAGAGGTAAAGACTGATGCTTAATTGGTACTCTCCTGTGGAAGGGCATCACCGCTCCAGTGCGCATCATAAATTTCTTATTCCTGCTGATGAATCTGCTGGGCTGGGGACTGCCTGATTGGAGCAGATGTATGTCAGCATAGCTCAGAGGGAAACAGTGATGCCAGCCACAGACTACCACCACAAAAAGCACTGTGCTTAATTTTAGATCCATGCATTTAAAAAAGGAATCAGAGATGCTAACAGAAGTCTGCCTGGCTCTGATGACTCTCTGTCAAAAAGCAGATTGAAATAATCTGCCTGTGAAACTCCCTGCTCTCTTTCTAGTTAGGTCTACTTTATATATTAAAAATTTTATTCTGTATTAACCAGTCTAAATGAGTAGAAAGCAAACTACACAAAAACCTTTGAAAATCAAAAAAAAAAAAATTTTAGAATTATTTATTTTAATTTTATGTGTATGAGTGTTTTGCCTGCATGTACATATGTGCACACGTGCATGTGTGGTGCCCTCGGAGAAGAGGGCATCAGATCCCCTGGAACTGGAGTTATGGATGGTTGTGAGCCACCATGTGGGCGCTGGGAATTGAACTCAGGAGCTCTGGAAAAGCATCTCTCCAGCCCCTACTGGCTACTATTTAACAAAAGGGATACTTCAGTGGCTGGGATGACTTTGAAGAGTGAAATTTCACTTACATTACTGTATTACACGCTGTTTTATTGCTGTGAAGAGACATCATGACCCGGCAAACTCTTACAAAGGAAAGCATTTAATTGGGGCTGGCCTACGGTTGGTTTCAGAGGTCTAGTCTATCCTCATGGCAGGGAGCATGGCATTGGGGATGGCAGGCATGGTGCTGGAGAAGGAGCTGAGAGCTCTATGTCTGGATCCACAAAGCAGCAGAAAGAGAAAGCACTGGGCCTGGCTTGAGCTTCTGAAACCTCAAAGCCACCCCAGTGACAAGCTGCCTCCAACAAGGCCACACCCCCAATCCCTTTCAAATAGTGCCACCCCCTGGTGATTAAGCATTCAGATACACGAGCCTATGGGGCCATTCTTATTTGAACCACTACAATTATCATACAGAATTTTTTAATTTAAATACTGTATGACATTTTTGTCTGTCTGTCCCTCTGTGTGCTCATCGAGGTGTGTGAGTGAAGGTCAGAGGGCGGCTTGCGTGAATCAGCTGTCTTCCTTCTACCCTGTGAGTCTTGGAGCTGAAACTCAAGTCAGTCCGGTGCCAGTGCCTTCACCTGTGGAGCCATCGCGCTGGTCCTAGGACACGCCTCCTCTAGCGCTGCTTTGCTCTTGAGCACGCTCTACTCTGTATAAGAATAAAATAAAATAAAAAATCACAATGATAGAAAACCTCCTTTGTTTGAAAATCAACCATATTAAGAATTATTTGATGCATAGGATGTTATTTCTTATGGAATATTTTGCTCAGCGGAGTTGAGTAAATTCTTCTAAAAGCATCAGAGCTACTGAGAAGAAATAAGGCAGAGTCTTATGTCTAGCCATGTAGGCTAGTCTGGGTTCAAAGCCATAATTCTTCCCCCAGTGTGAAGTTTCTGTACCCCAGTATTGGGTTTCTCCACTGATGCAATAAATCAGATCAGGCCAAATTAATAAGTCCAGTTTTAATCTGAGCAAAACATTCCCGGGTGGCCCCAGGAAAGAGGAGAAGCCATGAGGGGAAGTCTGTGGCTAGACCTTAAATACTTTCCAGGAGGTGGAGCTGCTGCTTGGCAGGCTTTCTTTGGGCCAAGTCTGGAGAGGGGAGACCCCCAACGTGCCAACCTTTTGGGGTATATATGGATGCCAGTTCAAGTCTGGCTACTTCCTGCTGGCAAGGGGCAACATGGGAAGGGGGAGTCTGGAGTCAGTGGGGTCACACTCAGTGGGAGGTGTGGGTGAAGAAGCATTTGGTTAGCTGCCATCCTGGAGACCTCAGGCATCTGTTCCTTAGGGAGGCGGAGAAGGCAAGTTGCTAGGAGAAGAAACAGATTATTAACATTGGCCCTGTGAGTGGGGATAGCCATGAGGAATAGAATGAAATGGAGATGTGCCCTGGTTGTACAGAAGGGGCAAGGGTAAGTGAGCCAGATGAAAAGGCAGATATGCCCTTGAGTCTGGAGAGGTGGTACCAGCACTGATGTCCCAGGAGCTTGTGGGGATGGCACACCAAATCAGGGATGATGATGTGTTCCAGGAGTACCTGAGCCATCACATCTGCTGTTTCCCTGGAGGTGGGGAGTGCCTCCATCCTGTAAAGGTGTCAATAAGAGTTAAAAGATAACGGAGCTTTTTATGAGTGGGAATGTGGGTGAAGTCAACCTGTCAGTACTCTCCCTGTTGGTGTCCTCAGAGCTGGTGCAGGGGCTGGCATATCTGGAAGACCTTGCCGGAACTTGTCGTTGGTTAAATAGATAACACTTTGGCCAAGCAGAAGTAGGGACAAGAGAGAGGAGAATCTGGAACAGAAGCTGAGCGAGAACACTGCAGCCGCGCCATGCCAGCACATGTGAAGACGCCAGTAAGCCACCAGCCACATGGCAAGGTATAGATTTATGGAAATGGATTAATTTAAGCTATAAGAACAGTTAGCAAGAAGCCTGCCACAGCCATACAGTTTGTAAGCAATATAAGTCTCTGTGTTTACTTGGTTGGGTCTGAGCGGCTGTGGGACTGGCGGGTGACAGAGATTTGTCCTGACTGTGGGCAAGGCAGAAAAACTCAAGCTACAAATGGCGCCCAACGTGGGGCAAAAGTTTCTGCCTAAAACCTGAGAAAGATTCTAAAATGGAGCTAAAAACAGCTTCCTAATTGTCTCTCTCAAATGAGCGGCAGCCTGCCGGTTTGAGCTACTGGCGGGTTTCTAGCGTGTGAGCTTGGTCTGCAGTATGGCGGGAATGAGGCCTCTGCAGGTGGCACATTAAGCTGCATGGTGGATTTAGCCTTTGTTAGTACAAAACAAAAAGAGGTTTCTGGGCTACACGCTGCTTGGATAAAAGCACAGACCCACGATGGCTCCCAGAGCTGGCGGAAAACGCACCACCGCCATGTTGGGAAGCTGAAGTGGGAGGAGCCAGCAGCCACAGAGCCGTTTCAGGCTTAGAAGGCTGCAGTTTAAATAGGCTCAAGGTAATATAAAACATAAGCCACATAAAGATGGCTACCACACAGAGAATCTGGATTATGTTCTCTTTGATATTTGTAACTGAAGAAAAACATTTGATTGCAAAAGCTGTTGAGTTATGCCAAAATGTGTATTTTAAAGGTACTTTGACTTCAAAATTTGGATATAAGGATATGTTGCTTTGGAAAAGAGGCTCTGCTTTTGTTTCTACAGAAAGCCAGAGGCTATGGATTTGTTCCAGATTAAGATACATCAGGTTTGACCAGCCAAGACCACCTGAAGGTCTCCGATGACACCATGGCCCAGATGATCCAACATCCAGAATCGTTTCAAGGCAACTGGCTCAGACAATACGGTCTCACGGACTACTCCATGATCCTAAAATTTTCTTTGTGTCCCCATAAGATACAGCGCCCCCCTCCAGCAGGAAGTAGTAAGAGAAGCTACGCCCAAATTCCCAAATATACCAAGCTGACTTTGGAGATGTGTAAAAGTTAAAACCTTCCTTTTAAAAAAAAAAAGAAAGGGGAAGTGCTGTGGGACGGTCTGTGTGTCAAATTGCTCTTGATTGGTCAATAAATAAAAACACTGGTTGGCCAGTGGCCAGGCAGGAAGTAGGTGGGACAAGGAGAGAGGAGAATTCTGGAAGCAGAAGCTGAGGCGGAGAGACACTGCAGCCGCCGCCATGACCAGCAGCATGTGAAGACACCGGTAAGCCACCAGCCACATGGCAAGTATAGATTTATGGAAATGGATTAATTTAAGCTATAAGAACAGTTAGCAAGAAGCCTGCCACAGCCATACAGTTTGTAAGCAATATAAGTCTCTGTGTTTACTTGGTTGGGTCTGAGCGGCTGTGGGACTGGCGGGTGACAGAGATTTGTCCTGACTGTGGGCAAGGCAGATCGACGTCTGTAAAATATGGGCATGAAGATGGGTGGGGTCGAAGAGGGTCTCTAGAGACTGATATTAGTTCCCACCAGGCCAGATTTCTTGATACAGTAGCAGAACTCTTTCCCCAGGAACCTGCAGGTGTCTGTAAAACAGCTGGAACAGATTCACACCTTGGTGTCATAGCTAAAGGCTGTGCCTTTAGATTTATCCTAGGGCCTGGTTTCAGCCCAACAAAACACATCTTTAAGTCTATACTTAGAGGACAACCAGAGGAAATTTACTGAATGAAAGAGGTTGAGTGGGTGAAGGAGGAGGGAGAGAGGCTGAGGAGTGAGGGAGAAACAGAGTTAGACACACCTGCAAGCTTCCAAACCCTCTATAATGCTAACCTGTCTCTAAAAGCTGGAGAAATGTAAGGACTCCTGAAAACTGTTTGTGGCCAGTGCTACCATGAAGCCTGTGAATGAGGTGCTCCTGTTTGTACCGACAACAGGAAACTTAACTAAAGACCTAATGAGCTACCAAGCTGGTTGTAGCCTTGGGGGATCAGGGAGAGCTGTTGAACTGGGCAGTGCCAGGTTTCTCAGTGGTCATTGGAAACAGAGGTCCCAAAGGCAGTACCAGTCTTCAGCTGCCAAGCTCATAAAATCTGACAGGCTTTCCCGTGGGGTAGGAATTTGCAGAGAATGACCTACCTTGTCTTGGTAAAGTGGGGCAATCGATGCCCAATGTCCTGTTGTCCATCCTGGACAGGGTCTTGGAAGAGGTTAAGATGTAAAGCGGTTGTCTGCTCCATGGCTGGCTTTGCCACATTTAAAGCAAGCTTCCAGGTGGAGGTTCTTCTGTGCCCTTCCATCGTTCTTGAAGGAGATACAGGATGTTACCAGGTACTGGAATGTCTCCATTTTTATTAAAATGCCATATTCTCAGATCCCTGAAGCATTTGAGGATCAGAGTATAATTATCTGTTAGACAAATGTTGTTTAGGCTTAATTTTGAGAGCACATATAAGCTAAATCTGGACATACAGTTTACCCAATTAGTTACGGCTTACCAATGTTAGTAAAAGGAAGATTAGAGGGAATATTTCAGTCTCTAATTTTCAGCTGTAGTCCTAAGGTATAATCATAAGGTAAAACCAAATTTTAACATTGTAAATAATTTAGTGTTTTTTAAAATCAATATCAAGGGGTTTACTTTTAAGTTACAAAATCTGGCTGCCAGCAGGATACATCCCTGTACACGAATGCATGGAGGTGCAGCTTTAATACCTCAGCAAACTAGCATTGTTTTAAATCCTACCTTTATAAACCTTGTTTTTAGGACAGGACAGGGATTATCATAAAGAAATCAATCCTAATCCAAAATAACCTGGAGACCTAATGTCTCCTGATGGACCCATTTTCATGTGATCACTTCTATCTAAGATGGCAGTGAAGTCATATGACCTCTCTCTTCTCTATCCCTAGTCAAAATGGAGACTGCTCACATGGTTGTTCTTGATGGTGACTGCCCATGTGGTTGTTCTTGATGACATTACCAGTTTTAAACTAACTTTTTTTTTCTTTTATTTTTTTATTCCTAAATTTTTTTATATATATTTTTTTTATTTTACAACACCATTCAGTTCCACATAATAGCCACAGATTCCCCTGCTCTCCCCTCCCGCCCTAAGCTAACTTTTGTTACAGATTTTTAATCATACCCAATTTCTTAGCTGTTTTTCTTTATAATAAGGTAGAACGGCATAAAATAACTTTTTCTGTCATTATATCAGATTCAGGGCCAGGAAAGCCCAGAGGCAAAATCTGAGCCCAAGCAGCTAGCTGTGAGCATAGCTGAGCTGTTACCAAGACACACGGGACATGTAAACTCAGGCATCCAAGACCAGTCAGAAACAAGCATACCGTGACCACACATTTACACATCCAACTGAGCCTGAAGCAAACACACAGGCACAGATCCACTCATACACAGGACTGGTGGGACTTTGCTAACAGAAAGACAGACAAAACCTTCTGTGGGAAACCACGTCAGGTGCCAAATCCCATCACATCCCCCACATGACACCAGCAGGCTAAGCCATAGCCTCAGTGGGAGGCACAGGGAGATTCATGAGAAATAGGGAAAGCATGAGATTACCATCAGGCAGGTGGCACACGCCTTTAATCCCAGCACTTGAGAGGCAAAGGCAGGCAGATCTCTGTGAATTCAAAGTCAGCCTGGTCTGCATAGTGAGGTCCAGGACAGCCAGGGCTACACAGTCTTGAAGAAAAAAAAAAAAAAAAAAAAAAACCCACAAGCAGCGAAAGCATAAGCTTGCCAGCAGGCAGGGAAACAGGGAAAGAGAGGTTTTTTAGAAGAGAAGAAGGTGCAGCAGAGTTTATTGAAGGAGAACTGCAGAGCAGTTGGGGGAGGGGGTCGGAGACGCAGAGAGACAGTGAGAGGGGGAGGGGACGGGAGTGCAATGCTCTGCTGGTAAACCTGGATGAGACATGGTGTGAGAGAGCACCAATTTGAATAAATGGAACTTGGACCCAGAAGTATCCATCCATTCACAAGCCATTAGCTGGAGACAAGAGACTATGGCAGGGTGACCCCCAAGACAGTATGGGGCCAAAACGGTGGGGAGGGTATTGAGGAAGGAACCCCAAGGGGCAAGGACTGTCCCTGCCCCGGAACGGGCCAGAGTCTCCTGGCACTGCAGTGGCTGGGCAGGCAAACCAGAAAGAAAGCCTCTCACCCGGAAGGGGTGAAGACTCAGAAGGACCCTGGATCCCTTTATAGGCTTTTGGTTTGGAATGGATTACTTCCTGGGCAAAAGTCAATGTGGAGGCGGAGGGGCGGGAGGTAGAGCGGCTTCCCACGGCTGCGTGGTCACCAGAAAAACTCAGCTCTACCTGGGTTCAGCACCTGTTGTACCCATTTCACAAAACCCCCCAGAGGCCACCAAGGAGCCGGTTTCCAATGCGAGCACATCAGGGTCCCTTTATTGTCAGGTTTGAACCTGGGCCGCCAAAGGACAGATGGGGGGAAATGCAGCGGTGGCCACGGGACCAAGGAAGGGTAGAGAGTTTTTATAGGGAAAAGCCACAAGCCGGGGATTACATGCTTTAGCATCTCAGGATTGGGTAGGAAGGATATGGGGCAAAGTGATTTTTTGAAACTATTGGTCTAGACTTTTGGCCTGAAACCACACTTGAAACTATTGGGTTGGACTTTTGGCGGGGAACCACAACTTGCTGAGCAGGATTATTTGGGCTGCTCAGCAGGATTATCTGGATATCTCAAGGGCCATAAACCACAGACAGAATGTCTGCAGGAGCATACTGCCCTGTATCTGTTCTGGTTGTCTTGGCACATTCCTGAGGTCCTTCCTGGAACTGAGCACAGCAGGTGGTCTGTGATGGTGGCCCTTCCCTAAGATGGAGTCTGTATTGCCTTCACACACCAAGTTGATAAGTATTAGAGCCCTGGTCATTGTGTATCCTTCACCAATACGATAAGTCAATCAAAGTGAATTAATAAATCCAGGTTTAATCTGAGCAAAACGTTTCCAGGTGGTCCCAGGAAAGAGGAGGGGAAGTCTGTGAGCCAGACCTTAAATACTCCCCAGGGGTGGAGCTGCTGCTTGGCAGGCTTTCTTTGGGGGGGGGGTCTGGAGAAGGCAGCTCCAGGGGAGATCCCCAACAATGAGCCTGAGTTCTGGGCTTCCAGGTGAAGCCTGTCACTTCCAGCAGCAGTTTCTCAATCTACACACAGATGTTTCACCACAAATATAAGACTGTTTTGTTTAGAGAGAGTTGAGGTCATTCACCATACTTGTCCAGCCTCTTCTCTGGAGCATGAATCCCTCTTTCCACAAGTCCACATAGAGCCAAAGTTCTCCAGTGTATCTGCTAGAAGCCGTGAAGTGTCATTGTATGGCTGTGAGAAACTAAATTCACCTGTAAAGGAGATGATCCACATGAACATTGCTGGCTGTCATTTTTAACATGCTTCTAGGCTGTGTGCACACTTTTAAAAATTATCTTTCTAGCACATTTGGAATCTTTGCCTCATTCTCCAGTGACTTTTATTTTAATAGTTGCAATTTTTTAAGTGTACTAAACTGACTGTTAAATTTAGTTAAATGATTGTTTTATTCCTAGTGTAAAGATATTCTCATTAAACATAATAAAGCAAGAGCTCCAAACATCTTTTCACTGCTTTAAATAAATCTTATTATTATAGTCTCAGTATAGATTAGCCCTTCCTCCTTGGTGAGAAAGCATGGACACAAACTACAATGTGTACATTTCTATTTGTTTTCAAATTATTTGGGGAAAACATTATTGATACCTTTTTCCAAAACAGCTATCAAGTTAAGTTAATTGGCCTGGGGATGGGATATAGCCTAGTGGTAGAATACTTTACTTAGCATGCTCAAGACCCTCAATTGTTAGTACTTAAAATATGTTTTAGTAAAATTAAACTAAATATTCTGTAGTAACTACTTGAATGTGGCCTTTTTAACACACACACACACACACACACACACACAATGTTGAAAGTCTCTTGCCAACACTTTCAAAAATAGCTAGGAAATCTTTAGTTTTGTTGGCCTACAATTCACCCATGCAGCAGAGACTTAGGGAGCCAGGGTCAGTGCTGCAGGGCAGGAATGAGAGAGAGGCAAGTGCAGCCTACCTTCTCAGAGCTCATGGTCCAGGAGACTCGTGTATCAGGATATTTAATGTAAGTAGGAATAGTCTCTGTATGTGTGTGTGTGTGTGTGTGTGTGTGCGCGCGCGCGTGCACGCACGTGTAAGTGTCTAAATCAAACTTAAGGAAAAGAGTATCAGATAGTCTCAAATCCTTTCTTCGCCCATTCCCTCAGCCCCTTCACAATTGTAATAAATAATAAAGTGTACTTGACAATCTCAGGCACCTCTCTGCGCTCCTTTGAAATTGCTAGGCTTCTACACACTTTTTTGTCTTTCACAGCTGCACTCCCATATAGAGAAGTAGCCTGTTTCACTTCAGAAAGGGTGAGAAATTGGCAGAAAAGGTGACAAGGCAGTTTGCTACAAGAGTCTAAAACCCTACTTCTCAACTTACATCTTTCCATCTCCCCACTGAAAGCGTGCCTGGGAAGCACAAGAGAGTAAGCCTCACACTCCACCCCCACAGCTACCCTGGAATCGGTAGCTCACTGGGAACTCCTGGTCAGGAGGCCTGCATCCATCCTCACAGCCTTGCTTCATTCTCACAGAGTCTGCCCTTACATGTGTGACATTGAGGGGACTCATGGGACTCATGGAGAGAAGCCTCCAGTTTGTGCTTGGAGCAGAGGTTCCCTGGAAAGGTTTTTCCCATCAGAATTAGTATCACCCGCCTCTCTGTAGTGTGACGAGAAGCATCCAAGAGTGTTTGTTGTGAAAGGGCAAACCCAAATGAAAGAAATGCAGAAGAGACGGGACCCTCGCTGACCGCTGTTCACCTGCACACATGTAGTAATAGCAGAACTAGTCAATTATGTCACCCACCACCTAAATACGTAAGTCTCTTAATCCCATTCCAACCACCAAAGGGAAAGAAGAACACTGAACACCCTGACCCAGAGTTCATTCTGTTCTTGCCTCCTGCCTTGGTTCACGGTCTAAGGGTGAGGGGGCTTTTGATGGTATTCGAGCGGAGATGAAAAATTGCTTCAGATTCCCCTTTTCTAATTGTATCCCAGGACCCCCTGGAAGACAGTCATCCTTTTGGCTTCCTGGTGCCTCACTTTTCCAGTCACATCTTCCTGAGGAACCCTTTTGCAGATCTCCTAATTTAGGGTTCTGAATTCTCTCTATATTTCCTTCACAAGCAAACACGGTCGGAAGAATTCTGCCCAGTGTGCTTCTAGGAAGGCTCTCCAATCTCACTCTGTGGAGGGATGTTTGTCCTCATCCTCAGGACCATCTAATAGTAAACATGGTTTCATTGCACCTCCACATCCTAGATTAAGAGTCCGCCATTTTGTAGTGCTTCTTTGGCAGTAGGAGACCTCTCCTGTCTTTTAGATGGTTCAGCTTTCCTGTAGTGCTCATCTCAGAAAGTCTCTTCTTAGAGCCTCATGGTCTGGAGAAACATGCAAATGGACTTAAGGGCATAGGACCCCTTTACTCAAGGGCATGAGCTTCTTCAGACACACAGTGATACACAATCTATGAACTTCTATTTATTGTAGGAATGAAGTAGTCTTTCTTTTAAGTGTAAATCCAACCTGCTGCTTCTGTTGCCTTAACTTGGTCTTTGAATTCTCCATCTTGTCTTTCTAGGTTTTTCTTCCATAGAGTTAGAATTCTATTTAATCAAGAATCCTTTGCCAGTATCTACAAGACAGATTTTACTCTTATGTTATGAACTGGAAATCTGTTTCTCTCCCGAGATGGACTGTGCATCTAGTCCTTTGGAACAGTGACTGGAAGTCACCCAGGTTCTCTCTGAACTTTGGACAAGTGGAAACTGCAGAAGTCTCTGTCCATCTCTGTGGGCCCGGCTGCTGCTTTGTGCAGTGGTCAGCCTGTTCTTTGACATTTGTGTGAGTGAGCTAACCAGTTCTGCAGAGCACACAAAGGGTTCCGGAGTCAGTTCAGAGGCTGTGCTCTGTGGTGTGCGTTGATAACAGAGCTTTGCTGCGGATTTTTTTCACCTGGGAAACAGATATTATGATTTCAGAGCATCTTGACTGTGCTCTGTGTGTGCGTTGATAACAGAGCTTTGCTGCGGATTTTTCACCTGGAAACAGAATTATGTTACAGAGCACTGTGCGTTGAACAGTGAGTTGAGACAGTTCTCTAGTAATATCAACACCTTCTTTCAGACATTGGTAACAAAGAAAGTGGGGGTGGGAGGTTCCTTCAAAGCAGAGAAAGAACTTTTACCCACGGTTGTTTCTTTCCTTATGGATAGCATGAGAGCCACAGTTAATTGCTGTGACATTGAGGCCACACCTCAGTGTGACAATGGCTCAGGGTCCTGACATTGAATCACACCACAGTGTAACAATGGCTCAGGGTCCTGACATTGAATCACACCTCAGTGTAACCATGGCTCAGGGTCCTGACATTGAGGCCACACCTCAGTGTAACCATGGCTCAGGGTCCTGACATTGAATCACACCTCAGTGTAACAATGGCTCAGGGTCCTGACATTGAACACACGAACATGTGACATTGAAGCCACACCTCAGTGTAACCATGGCTCAGGGTCCTGACATTGAGGCCACACCTCAGTGTAACCATGGCTCAGGGTCCTGACATTGAATCACACCTCAGTGTAACAATGGCTCAGGGCACTGACAGTGAGGCCACACCTCAGTGTGACAATGGCTCAGGGCACTGACATTGAATCACACCTCAGTGTGACAATGGCTCAGGGTCCTGACATTGAAGCCACACCTCAGTGTAACCATGGCTCAGGGTCCTGACATTGAGGCCACACCTCAGTGTGACAATGGTTTCAGGTTCTCTAATACTTAGTCTTCCCTCTGTGGTCCAGTTGTCTGTCTGGGCTTGTCACAAAGCCAGTCATTTAACTGAGCAGGCAAATAGATAAATATCCAAAGCACAGGGAACAGAATGAATCAGTAAACATTTATTAGTCTACGCAGATAGGAGAGCAACATCAGCAATTCTGAAGCATGGTTCAAAACAGGACTAATATACATTTTCAGTCCTTGAAGAGTATAAAAAAAAAAGTCATTATTCCCGGCTAAAGGCAAAAGATACAAACATTGTTAGATTTTATTTCCACCAGGTCTATTGACAGATGGCATCCACAGAAGTATTCAAAACACTACTTATTATTCAAGATACTTCCCTGCTCTTCAAAGAATATAAGTTTGTGTTGTTTGTTTCCTTTTGTGGTGTCTTTTTTCTTTTTCTTTTTTTTTTACAGTATTCAGAATCAAACCCAGACCTCACATGTGCTAGGCAAGTGTTCTAACCCCACAAGCTACTCTGTCCCTAGTCCTGAGAACTTACCAAATGAATAGTTTAATTGGATTACTTCTTATGAGATATTAGTTACTAGCACCATAGATCATAAATTAGGGGTTTATTTTTTAAATTAGGATAAAGATAATATGAATTTTATTTAAAAACTGACAAACATTAGCATATGAAAGAGAACTGAGTCTGGGTAGATGCTATAAAACACAGTAACTTTTAAAAGAGTGCTTTAAATTTGTGGTGTCAACTCTCATCCTTCTGCTTGCTACCCAGAGTGCAGCGACTGACTTCAAATTCTTTGTACTTTTTCAAAGTATCTAAAAACCTAAATAGTCAATAAATGGGACTGAAAGACTGAGCAAGGTAAGATCATATAATGATCATAAAAGTCATTTCTTTATAAACCATATCGAGCATCCCACCCCCCTTTGTAAAACAATGTAGCAGCATCTAGAGTAGTGATGAGCGTTGCCTTCCAGGTCTCCACCCCTCATGGTTCCTGTCCATGAGGCTGATTTCACTAGACCATGTCAAACAGCTTCCTTCCCCTGAATTCCACTCATGATCCAGCCATGGGAACTAACAAAAGCTCAAGGAAGAAGGAAGAAAGACAATGAGCATTAATTCCTAAGTCGCGCTCTTTATCCTCCACAGAGCTCACAGCTCCAGCCAAGGGGTCTCTCCTGTACTCACAGCTACACTTCCCCCAAGTTCTGGATTCACTGAATCAGTGCCTCTCCACATCCTTTCAGACCTAGATCTAAGAAGGCTCCTAACTATAGCTACATCCTGATGGTTTCTCTTGACTCTCTCAACACTGGTGCACGTGTGTGCCACGTGTGTACTGCTGAAATCCTGCTTCAGATGGCAGTTAGAAAGCCAAACTCAGATAACAAATAGTTTGGTGAATCATGTAACTGAAAGATGCAGGCATCTGGCTTCAAGTCAGCTCAAGCGACATCTTCAAGGCGTTAGAACTGAAGACTTTGTCAATGAGACTGTCGCTTTAATTGTAGTATCATGAAGTCTGTGTGCCCCTTATTTCAGCATAGACAGTGTGATAGCAAAAAGCAGACAGCAACCGCAAGAGACTTCCACAGCGTTCAGGACATGAACATTGAAACACCAACTCCCTGCTTCATGTGGGACCTGACCAAGACGAGGAAAAATGGAATGGTGTGAAGGTGGTCTCGCCAGCTAGAGAGGGGAGAAACGAGGAAGAGAATGGAGAGGTCCAGCCTGGGTGGAGAGCCACCGTGGCAGAAGGGGTGGAGCAGGAAAATTAAGTGGAGAAGGTCCTTCTCGCTACTGGCACTGAAGCCTCGTGGGTAACTGGAAGCAAGGGATCATGGCGCCAGCGGGGAGGGGCCAGAAGAATGAAAGCAGCCAGAGGAGCCGGTCCGAGAGGGGTGGGGGGTTCAGCTATGGGAAGCCTGTGCCAGTGCGGAGGTCCTGTGTTCAGCCCGTGAGAGTGCAGGTGCCTGGACCCCACCCCAGTCACCACCACGGGTTCGCCCTGTTGCACCTGCAAGAGCTAGAGAGCATTTTCCAGGGCAGTCATTACCCCAGTCCTAAAGAATCGACACGGGTGTGACTGAAGCCAGGGTGCAGAAATGGTTTGGGAAGAGGAAGAACAATACAGGAGATAGAAGATGCTATCAATGCTCAGAGGTGCTCCTCCTGCTTCCCAGAACCTCTTTCTCTGAAGACTGTGGAGGAGCCCTAGAGAGGCACCCTTGCTCCGGGGATACCAAAACCCTTTTACTACATGCTGATTTCCTCAGTATTTGTATATGTAATAAAGGTGTAAATTCCTCCCCCACAAAAAAAAAAAAAAAAAAAAAAAAAGGAAAGAAAAAAAGAAGTCACTGATCCTGAGAATGGGTGCTAAGTGCTCATTTCTTGTCCAAGAGGTCACAGATCTGGCAAGACAGGTAACTAAAGGTGGTGATGATCTCTTTCATGCACATTCTGGTTATTACCCAACTGGGACTTTATGAAGCCACAGCTTTAGACCAGAGGCCACCAGAGACACGTAGGCCTCAGTAACAAGGTCATCGACGAGCTGGTACAGCAGGCGTTTGGTCCATCAGAGATACTACAGCTAAATATGTGAGTCTGGGTGACTGACAGATAGTTAAATTTTATTTCTCACATTTGGAAAGTTGGGAAGCCTGAAACAAAGGCTCCCTTGGCTTTAAGGTCTCACGGAGCTCTTCCTGTGCTTCTAAGATGGAGCCTTCTTGCTATGTCCTTACAAGGATAGGCAGAGAGCAAACAAGGTTAAACTCTTTCCCAGAAGACCTTCTGAGGGCATAAAGCCCGTCTGTGATGGCAGAGCCCCCGTGGCCAGCTTCTGGCAAACTGACAACCAGTATTAACTACACCTCCATTTTCTTATTTGTGAAATGAAAGTCTATAATGCCTCTAGCCATTAATATTCTATGCTATATTTACCCACATACATACTTGTACATATGCTTTTGTGTATTTATTTATTGATTGATGGAAAAAAGAGGCAGGGACATGAGTCTTGGTGCTGCCATGGCTACTATGGTCTAGTTTGCATGTGTTAAACCATGAACATCTTACAGGGAACATCTTACAGGGAAACCCAGCCAGTGGTTTTCGTGCCTACAAACATTTTCTGCTAAGTTGAGAAAATTAAAAGCAGAAAACTCAACAAAGAACAATGAAAAAATAATAATAAAACACTCCTCTGTGCCTGTGGCCTTCATTGCTTCTAAGTCAGATTCTCAGATTCTGATATTCAGACACAAGACTGATGCACACACGAACTCACAGAGACTGTGCAGCATGCCCGAGACCCACACAGATTCAACAGATGGGGTCCCATCACTGAGAAAGGGACATGGACATAGGCTCCCGCTCCTAAACAAGAAGCTGTCTTCAGTTGATATCTGTTGACAAAAGGAAAATCAGTTTTCTCTAACAGAGCATCACTGGGTATATCAGCCATAGTCCAGGGTGGATCCCATGCCCAGAGTAGCTGGTCAACACAAAACAAATTCGATGGTATTTCTTGTGGATTTTTTGTTTCATTTTGCTTTTGGGAGGTTTATTTATTTATTTTTTTAATAATGATTTTTTTTTCTTTTTTTTTTTTTTTTGTTTGTTTCTTGGTTTTTCCTTTTTCTTTTTTTTTCAAGAGAGAGAAAGAACATGAGTTGGATTGATATGGAGGCAGGGAGAATCTGAAAGGAATTGGGGGAGGGAGAAATATGATAAAAACAATACTGTTGCTGGGCAGTGGTGGCGCACGCCTTTAATCCCAGCATTTGGGAGGCAGAGGCAGGTGCTGTGAGTTCAAGGCCAGCCTGGTCTCCAAAGTGAGTTCCAGGAAAGGCTCAAAGCTACACAGAGAAACCCTGTCTCGAAAAAACAAAACAAACAACAACAACAACAACAAAATACTGTATGAAAAAGCTTTTTCATTTAAAAGTTTTAGCAATCGGGGCAGGCACAACCAACCAGCAGCTACTTTGGTCCCAACTGGGCCTGAATCTGCAGAGGACACAGATGCTCCCCTTCCCCTGACTTCTTGGTCAGGGCGGGCACAATCAACCAGGAAACCGCACAGTGCCTCTGGAGCACGGCAGTCAGGCACCATCATACCAAGGGCCATCCGAGGTTTCTAGGCCCAGGGAACAGGAGGAAGGAAAGGCCACAGCTCTGGGCCATGCCTTGAGACTTGAGCGATCAGGACTCAACCAAGCGCCACCTGTGACCCAACCAAGAGCCCTGGCGCCAGGCTGTCGGGCACCATGGGCTGGGGAGAGAGGCGGGTCTGGAGAGGTGAGGGGTGAGGAACTGGAGAGGTGAGGAGGGTGGTGAGGAACTGGAGAGGTGAGGAGGGTGTGAGGAACGCGCTGTCTTGAATGACCTGCTTGCTGCCTGAGTCCAGGCGATGTCCGATCTGGGGCTATGACCCAGGGCCAGGTCTTGGTCCAGGGCTTTGGAGCAGCCAAAGAGGCCTGTGTCGATGTCTGAGGTTCCTGTCGCCGCTGGGGTCGTACAGGAGCCTGCGGTCTGGGCCGCCTCCTGGGCCCTGCTGGAATCCTAGGGCCACACTGCCACAGCTGCTATGCCAATATGGGGAGCCTGCACGGCCACTCCGGACCATGGTGACATCCTGGCCCAGGCTGCTGCCGAAGACCATGTCTGGGTCCATGGTCCAGCTGTAGCCTGGGTCTATGTTGATGTCCTTAGCCCATGTTGCCTCCAAGGGCCACAGGAATGCCTGAGGTCTGAGTTGCAACCTGTGACCATGTTGATGCCTGAGGCCTGTGCTGCTGCTGGGGCCAGGCCGATTTGGGTGGCCGGTGCTGTCAACGGGGGGCCATGGTATTATCCAGATCAAGGTTGTGGCCAACAGCCATGTCTAGGTCTGGGGCCAACCCCCACCAAAGTCTGTGTTGATGTCTGTAACTCCTGAGACCATCAAACACCAAGCGGTTATCTGGGGATCTGGGCTGCCACCTGGGGCCATGTTGATGGCCAAGGGCCACGCTGCCCTGGGGGCCAAGTGGCTTGCACCATGACCTAGGACCGAGGTGACATCCAGGCCCAGGCTGCTGCATAGGACCATGCCTGGGTCTGTGGTCCTACCACAGCCAGGGTCTATATTGATGTCCATGGCCCATGTTGCCACCAAAGACCACATAGATGCTCAGGTCTGGACCACAACCTACAGCCATGAGGGTGTCCAAGAGTCATGCAGCTACCAGGGACATGCTGATCAGAGAGGCCTGCACTGTCACCCCGGAGCCTTGGTGTAGTCCAGGCCAGGGCTGCTGCTAAAGGCCATGTCTGGATCAGTGGACCTACAGCAGTCAGGGTCTGAGTTGATGTCTGTGGCTCTTGTTATCAAGAGCCATGCAGATGGCCAGTGTCTGGTCAGCCACTTGAGACCATGCTGGTGTCCGGGGACCATGCCACTGCTGGGGCCATGCTGATCTAAGTGGCCAGTGTAGCCACCTGGGGACCATGGAGACGTCAGGGCACTGGTTGCTAGCTAGGGCTATGTCTGGGTCTGTGGCCCTGCAGCAGCTGGGATCTGGGGTGGTGTCCATGGCTCCTGTTACCACTGAGGGTTCTGCAGATGCCCAGGGTCTGGTCAGCCACCTGAGACCATGCTGGTGCCCAAGAGCCATGCTGCCACCAGAACCATACAGATCTGGGTGACCTGTGCTGCCTCCAGGCCATAGTGACATCCGGCCTGAGCTGCTGCCATGTCTGGGTCCGTGGTCCTGCTGCAGCTGGGTTCTGTGGTGATGTCCGTGGCCTGTGTTAGCATTAGGGCTCAGTGGAGCAATGCTGAACTGAGCCAGCCCTGCCCTTCTCTGGCCCTGGGATAGCTGACCCTACCCCTCGCTGGATACTGCAGCAGGAGAACTGTCGCTGCCTCTCAGGAGAGACCTGGCCCCCTGCCCTCGGACAGATGGCCCCACCCCTCACCTCAGGTGTGGACCTCACCTGGAGCTGACCCTGTTGTCGGGGGCACAGATGAGCCTGCTCTGAGGGCCTGAGAGCAGGAGAGCTGGCCCCGCTCCTAGGGGCAGGCTGCACTGGGTGAGCTAGCTGAGGTGGTGCTGGAGAGCTTGCCTGGGTAGTGAGGATGAGGGAGAGCTGGGGTGCTGACCAACCCAGCTATCACCCAGCCCCAGAACCAGGGCTATGAGTTGTTCCACCCCAACATCCACCGCATCTATGAACTGTTGGAGCGTGTGGAGGGATGAACAGAAGGATCTCCATGACACAGGACAACAGCAGGCTATCCAAGAGCAGCCCCAGGGAGAGCACGTTATTGGTGGTGTAGCAGGGGCCAGAGACCTCACGGCAGACCAATGAACCCTTGCAAGTAAAGATGAACGGACTAAAGAGTAAACTGTGTGACTCACTGGGCCACATTACAGCTTCCACGAAGAGAGTCTCCTGATTTGTTTTGTTTCGTTGTTCGTTTGTTTTTGTTTGGTTTGGTTTGGTTTTTTCTTTTAAATCTGGTTTTGATTTGAGGAGGAGGTTGCAAGGTCAGAGGGCAGATGTGAGGTGACAAGGAGATGACAATGTGAAATCTACAAAGAATCAATAAAAGTTAAAAATAAAAATAAACTTAATTTTAAAAAGCAACAATAAATGAATGTTTCCAGCACATGGTGGCTGATGTGCCTCCTCACCCCGCCTCCGTGGAGGGTAGGCTGAGTGTGCTAACCAAAGGAGTCGAGATTGGCAACTCTTACTCCCAGGAGGCTGATCCACTTAATTACATGCTCACCTCTGGAGCACCTGATTTCCCTAATGACCAATATGGACAGGTTTATTTGTTCCTATTAAGAGTGACATGCCCCATTTTTACTCGTTTCTCTAGCTTGGAACATTTTGACCCAGTGCTAGGACACCACAGTGCCAGGTCTGGCAGGAAGTGTTGTCCTTCCTGAGCTTGAGTCCAGACTGCTGGCTCATATGGATGTGTGCTCAACACCTGAGACCTGCAGACCCCATATTGGGCACATCTTGGCTGATAGAGGAGTCCTTTGACCTTCAGAGACACTGGCTGCTGATCTGCACATAAATGTTTGGTCTAAAAACATCAGGACGTATGTTCATGAGGCTCAGAAAACACACAAAGAGTAAAAAACCTGCACTTCAATCCTGCCCTGCAGCCATGCTACGCCTTCCGGGCACAAGTGGGCATGCACTCTTCCTCCAGCTTTCAGTGGGCATGCACTCTTCCTCCAGCTTTCAGTCTGTATGCTGAAATGCCTGACAGGGTGCTTGTGGGAGTTACTTCATTCTTGTTTGGGGGACATTCAATGAACAAGATAGAGTATGAGAGCTACTGGCATCCCCTCTGATGGGAATGAATGGCAGTGTATCATGGGAGAAGCAGCATGCATCAGAGTGAACAGTCAAGTCTCAAACTGGAAGGGAAAGAGAAAGAGGAGGAGAAAGAGAAACATGGATCCCTGTAGCGAGTCTTTCTCTGTCCTGCCAGCCCACTCCCAAATCACCACATAGAGAATTAATATTAATTATAAATAATAGGCTGATAGCTTAGGCTTGTTACTAACTAGCTCTTACAACTTAAATTAACTCATTTCTATTATTCTATGTGTTGCCACGTGGCTCATAGCTTTACCTGTCCTCCAGCACATCTTGTTCCCTCTGCCTACCCCACATTTCTTCTTCCCAGCATCCTCCGTTTCTGGCTATCCTGCCTATACCTCCTGCCTAGCTTATTGTCATTTAGCTTTTTATTAAACCAATAAGAAGGCACCTTTGCAAAGACTCATCTTCACAGTGTACAAAAAGATTATTCCACAACAGATCCCATGATCCCCTTGAGCAGCATGATTCCATGACCTACGGACTTTCCACTAGCTCCATTTAAGGTCCACAGTATCTCCTAATGCTATTGCCCTGGGGAACAAGTCTTTAACATGTGGACCCGTGGAGGAAATTCAACCTCCAAACCTCAGTGTGCTTTACTATGATTATGATTAATAGGGTCTCACTAATTATCTCTGGCTACAACTTACTATGCAGACCAGGCTGGCCTGAAAATCAAAAATCCTTCCTTGGCCACCTAAATCCCAGGATTAAGGTATAAGCCACCACACCTGATTGACAGCACACTTTAATAAATGAGAAATGATTTGATGAGTAGACATGCTTGTGGTACAAGTTTAAGGATGTGAATCCAAATCCCAAGAATCCACATAAAACCAGGTGTGTGGCATGTGCTTCTGCAATCCCAGCATTCCTATAGGAAGATGAGAAGCAGAGGCTGCAGATTCCAGACCCTTCTGGGCTAGCTTGCTCAGTGCATGCAGCAAGAAAGCAGCAAGAAAACTCTGTCTCAAACGCAGGGCAAAGCATGGATGTCACCCAAGATGATTGTCCTCTGACCTCCACAAATTTGCCATGGTGTACATGTTCCTGCGTTCACACACAAAGGCGTACACACACATTGTAAATACATATTGTACATATACAAATATAGAAATAAAATAAAATTGCAAAGAAATATGTTCCTACTGCAAATAAGTATTAATGTCTCTTTCCTCTTCAGACATTTTTCTTCCCCATGATTCTATCTGTACTAATTAGCACTATCTGTACTAATAAGTTGGGGTTCTCACAGAATAAATTAACTGAAGATTATTTCAAGATAGTTATCTAAACTGTTTCTTACTTCCTTCAAAAAGATGTATAATATTCCATTGTGTACCCCAACCATGGTTTATGTAACTAGTCCTCTGCTGATAGATTTTTTTTCATACTTCTATTTTTTTAGTAATATGTACATGCAAGCTCATAAAGGTAAAAGTATGTCTATAGGACAAGTTTCTGAAACTTATAGATTGAGTCAAATGGGCTTATGCAATTATAATTTTCATTGCATTACTAAGTTGCATTCCATATAAATTGCACTAATGTTAATCCTGCCAGCAAGGTGAGTGTCCATCACTCAGCATCCTCGCTACAATTCTACCAAAAGTATTGCTCTTCCTTATTCTGGTTGTGACCAAGAGCCACTGATGCTGATAGACAGGACCCTGTCAGAGTTTGGCTGTGAATTCCCTCACATGACAAGAAGTTCTAGATACTCTGCCTCCTAGAGAGCTCTGCCTGTGTCTCCTCTTCAGGTAGATGCAGCAGGAACCTATCCCATGTCTATGCCCAACAAGATAGGAAGGAGGCCAATTCCAAAACCCTGGAAAGGAAGCTGCGTGGAAAACCATATGAACAAGAGCTGTGCTCCTCAGATGAGGACATAGCAGACCACTGCCTTTCACAGAAAGCACCACAGACTGACAGTGCAGTTCCTGCCCCCGCCAGTCTTTTTCCAGGCTTTCTCCTGGCTCAGCCTGACCTGGAGCTAAAGGCAAGAGGGGCACTGATGCCGATAGTTCACTTTGTGTCAGCCACTGCATTAGGAAGCAGGTGGAGAAAATCAAGAAAGGTCTTCAGGGACTGCCCTCCAATGAAGAACACTACATTTCTTTGAAATCTGATCTCCAGATTCTTTGCTTTGATTCTTGGTCCTAAGAGTCATGACTACACAAGATTTCCCTTGTAAATTTTTTTCCTGGTATGTGGCATGGTCATTCATTAGCATAGAAGCTACAGTTGTTTGGGGGGTCACTTATAATATGTTAAAGTTCATAATCTAAACCTTGGATACAACTTATTAACACAGAATCATGAAGAAGAGACATTAATACTCATTTGCACTAAGAACATGTTTCTTTAAATTTAATTTTATTTTTATATTTGTGTACAATGTGTATGTACAAGTGTGTGCATGTACAATTCTGTGTGCCATTCACACTCACTGTTTAAGTCATACATAGAGGTATTAAAATTTTAAGGAGTTAATTTGAGCAGAGAACATTTCATAGATTGGGCAGCATCTAGAACCAGAAGAGAGTCACCCCTGCTGCCTCAGGGCTGGCCGTGAGTTTCACAAGCTGAAGGTAGAAATATGACAAAGAAAATACATTTAAATGGTTATATAGAAAGACTCAGGTTAGAGGCTAATTGGTACTTTCTGATTGGTAGTCTCCCTTTTCTTGTTGTGGATGTAAGGTGCATCAGTTTGATTGTGTGAAAACTTAATGTTCTGGAACCACTCTAGCTTGCAGGGTCCCCTACATTGAAAAAGTTTTGCATGGTATTGATGTTCAAAGCTCAATAGCACTTCATTCATGCTCAACTGTGTGTGAAAGACCAGCTACGTTTTGTGTTTGTTTTTGTTTTTGCTTTTGTTTTTTACCAATGTCCCTATTCCTGGAAAATTGCTAGAATCTTCAGGGAGCTTACTTGTCAATCATGGTCATTATTTGCCTTTCTGATAGCTGGACTGGGCCTCTCCAAACGCAAGGGTAGTCAGTCTCACAGAGGAATACATCAGAACTGAAGCTGCCCCATGCCTGTGGCTTCCTCTGGCTACTGATGGAATGGGGATTGACCAAGCATCCTGCTATTGTGTGGGTAGAAATGGCACAGGAATGCTGCCCTGGAGGTTAGTCATCCAAACAGCTGAGCTTTCAAAATGAGAAGAACACTCCCTCTGATGTGCACCCAGTTGCAACAACACAGAGCCCCACTACAAGGTTGCTTGGACCTAAACCACTAAAACATTCGTACATAGTTCTTCCAACTGACAGTCCTATAAACTGCCAGAGGTCTATGCTAAGGTAAAATGCTTCCTGATGTCATGTCCATATCAGACACGGTGTTCGAATCCTTCACTGAGGGCAGTGTCTTTTTCTTGGAAGGATGTTTAGCTGTGGGTAAACATCCATTGTATCAATGTTATAAATTATATATATTATGTCAGTAGATATAGTAAGAATCATCAGACCCGGCGGCAGCCGGCAAAGACATTCAGGCCCAGCAGTGGCCCACAGAGGTAGACGGGCCCAGCGGCGGCCTGCTGAGGTAAACGGGCCCGGCGGCAGCGGCCGACAGGGACATTCAGGCCCGGCGGCAGCCGGCAGAGACATTCAGGCCCAGCGGCGGCCCACAGAGGTAGACAGGCCCAGTGGCAGAGACAAGCAGACGCAGGTAGGCCTGCGACGGCGGCCCGCTGAGGTAGACGGGCCCAGCGGCGGCAGCCGACAGGGATATTCAGACCCGGCGGCAGCCGGCAGAGACACTCAGGCCCAGCGGCGGCCCACAGAGGTAGATGGGCCCAGCTGCGGCCTGCTGAGGTAAACAGGCCCAGCGGCAACGACCGACAGAGACATTCAGGCCCGGCGGCAGCCGGCAGAGACATTCAGGCCCAGCGGCGGTCCACAGAGGTAGACAGGCCCGGCGGCGTTGGAGACAAGCAGACGCAGGTAGGCCTGTGGCGGCGGCCTGTGGAGGTAGACGGGCCCAGCAGTGGCCCGCTGAAGTAAACGGGCCCGGCGGCAGCGGCCGACAGGGACATTCAGTCCCGGCTGCAGCCTGCAGAGACATTCAGGCCCAGTGGCGGCCCCCAGAGGCAGACAGACCCAGCGGCAGCTGACAGGGACATACAGGCCCGGCGGCGGACTGCAGAGGTAAACAGGCCCAGGGACGGAGACAAGCAGACGCAGCTTGGAACAGGGACGCCCCTAACCCCAACATCTGGGGAAGAAGCTATCTCGGTGGGTCAGAACCAGAACGAATCTGAACACTCCGTCTGAGGACAACCCAGGGACCAGCTGCTGATCCTGTGAAACCCAACAACTTGGAGGTGTTGGTGAGACTACCCTGCTCAGCTGAAACCCATCTGGGAGAGGGTTCAGATGCCTACAGTTTAAAGTCTGAAGAAACAAGATCAGCTGAGGAGTTGACAAATGAACAAAACGTGACCTGGGAACACAGAAGAAGGCGCTACCCAGACACCAAACCAGATCACCAGAATCATAAGTATATAATTCACCGATCGAAATCAGCTGCCCCTGAAGAAATAGCCCAATAGCACCAATTTAACCAAGAACCACTACTAAACCAAGACTAAAAATTAGAACAAGAGAGGCACCCTCAGACACAGACACGACCTGCACCTCACAGAGGAAGAGATGAGTAGACGCCAGTGCAAAAATACAGGCAACAACATAAAGACCTATATGGCAACATCAGAACCTAGTGATTCTACACCTGCAAGACCTAAACATACCATGACAGAAGAAACAGAAGAAATCAACCCTAAAAATGACATTAAGAAGATGATAGAGGCCCTTAAAGAAGAAATAAAACATTCCCTCAATGAGGAAATAAAAACTTTCCTTAAAGAGGAATTGAAAAACTACCTTAAAGAGGAAATAAAAACTTTCCTTAAAGAGGAAATAAAAAACTCCCTTAAAGAGGAAATAAAAACTTCCCTTAAAGAGGAAATGAAAAACTCCATTAAAGAGGAAATAAAAAACTCCCTTAAAGAATGGAAGAAAAAACGAACAAAAAATGGGAAGAAATCAAATCAAGCCAAGAAAAAGCAATTAAACAGATGAAAGAAACATTCCAAGATCTGAAAAATGAATTTGAGACAATAAAGAAAACACATGCTGAGGGAATGCTGGAAATAGAAATCTTGACAAAACGAACAGGAACCACAGAAACAAGCATAACCAACCGATTGCAAGAGATGGAACAGAGAATCTCTGACACTGAAGACACGATAGAGAAAATAGATTCGTCAGTCAAAGAAAACAATAAAGACAAAAAAGTCCTAACACAAAACGTCCAGGAAATTTGGGACACCATGAAAAGACCAAATCTAAGAATAATAGGGATAGAAGAAGGAGAAGAATACCAACTCAAAGGCACAGAAAATATATTCAACAAAATCATAGAAGAAAATTTTCCTAACCTAAAGAAAGAAATACCTATGAAGATACAAGAAGCTTACAGAACACCGAATAGGCTGGATCCAAAAAAAAAGTCCCTCGCCACATAATAATCAAAACACTAAACACACAGAATAAAGAAAAAATATTAAGAGCTGCAAAGGAAAAAGACCAAGTAACATATAAAGGCAAACCCATCAGAATAACACCAGACTACTCAATAGAGACTATGAAAGCTAGAAGATCATGGACAAACCTCATGCAGACACTAAGAGACCACGGATGCCAACCCAGACTATTATACCCAGCAAAACTCTCAATCACCATAGGCGGAGTAAACAAAATATTCCAGGATAAAACCAGATTTAATCAATACCTGTCCACAAACCCAGCCCTACAGAAAGCACTAGAAGGGAAAATTCAACCCAAAGAAGCTAAACACATCCATGAAAAATCAAGCAATAGATAATCCTACACCAACATACACCACAGAAGGACAACACAACACAACCAAAAAAATAACAGGAATTAACAATCACTGGTCATTAATATCCATCAATATCAATGGTCTCAACTCACCTATAAAAAGACACAGGCTAACAGAATGGATAAGAAAACAGGACCCATCCATATGCTGCATACAAGAAACACACCTTAACTCCAAAGACAGACACTACCTCCGAGTAAAGGGCTGGGAAAAGGTTTTCCAAGCAAATGGACCTAAGAAACAAGCTGGTGTAGCTATCCTAATATCTAATAAAATAGACTTCAAACTAAAATCAATCAAAAGAGACCAGGATGGACATTACATATTCATCACGGGAAAAATCCACCAAGATGAAGTCTCGATTCTAAACATTTATGCTCCAAATACAAAAGCACCCACATTCATAAAAGAAACACTACTAAAGTTTAAAACGCACATCAAACCCACACATTAGTAGTGGGAGATTTTAACACACCACTCTCACCAAAAGATAGATCTACCAGACTGAAACTTAACAAAGAAATAAAGGACCTAACAGATGTTATGACTCAAATGGACCTAATAGATATCTACAGAATATTCCATCCTAACACAAAAGAATATACCTTCTTCTCAGCACCCCATGGAACCTTCTCAAAAATTGACCACATGCTTGGACACAAAACAAATCTCAACAGATACAAAAAAATTGGAATAACCTCCTGTATCTTATCAGACCACCATGCCTTAAAGTTAGAACTCAATAACAACAAAAATTATAGAAAACCCACAAACTCATGGAAACTGAATAATGCCCACCTGAAACATCAATGGGTCAAGGAAGAAATAAAGACAGAAATTAAAGAGTTCCTAGAATTCAATGAAAATGAAAGTACAACATACCCAAACTTATGGGACACTATGAAAGCAGTGCTAAGAGGAAAATTCATAGCTCTAAATGCACATATAAAGAAGATGGAGCAATCCATACCAATGAATTAACAGCACAACTGAAAGCTCTAGAACAAAAAGAAACAAACTCACCCAGGAGAAATAGACGCCAGAAATAATCAAACTGAGGCTGAAATCAACGAAATAGAAAACAAGAGAACAATACAAAAAATCAATGAAACAAAGAGTTGGTTCTTTGAAAAAATCAACAAGATAGACAAACCACTAGCCAAATTAACCAAAAGCAAAGAGAGAGCACCCAAATTCACAAAATCAGAAATGAAAATGGAGACATAACAACAGACAATGAGGAAATCCAGAGAATCATCAGATCATACTTCAAAAACCTGTACTCCACAAAAATGGAAAACCAGGAAGAAATGGACAATTTTCTGGATAAATACCAAATACCAAAATTAAATCAAGACCAGATAAACCATTTAAATAGACCAATAACCCTAAAGAAATAGAAACAGTCATCAAAAGTCTCCCAACTAAAAAAAGCCCAGGACCAGATGGTTTCAGTGCAGAATTCTACCAGACTTTCAAAGTAGAACTAATACCAATCCTCTTCAAAGTGTTCCACACAATAGAAACAGAAGGAACACTACCAAACTCTTTTTATGAGGCTACAATTACCCTGATACCCAAACCACACAAAGATGCAACAAAGAAAGAGAACTACAGACCAATCTCCCTCATGAACATTGATGCAAAAATACTCAACAAAATATTGGCAAACCGAATCCAAGAATACATCAAAACAATCATCCATCACGACCAAGTAGGATTCATCCCAGGGATGCAAGGATGGTTCAACATACGGAAATCAGTCAATGTAATACACCATATAAACAAACTGAAAGAAAAAAACCACATGATCATCTCCCTAGATGCTGAAAAAGCCTTTGACAAAATCCAACACCCCTTCATGATAAAGGTCTTAGAAAGAATAGGAATGCAAGGAACATTTCTAAACATAATAAAAGGAATCTATAGCAAGCCAACAGCAAACATCAAATTAAATGGAGAGAAACTCAAAGCGATACCACTAAATTCAGGAACAAGACAAGGCTGTCCACTCTCCCATATTTATTCAATATAGTACTAGAAGTGCTAGCTAGAGCAATAAGACAACAAAAGGAGATCAAAGGGATACAAATTGGCAAGGAAGAAGTCAAACTTTCACTATTTGCAGATGATATGATAGTATACATAAGTGACCCCAAAAACTCTACCAGGGAACTTCTACAGCTGATAAACTCCTTCAGTAAAGTGGCAGGATATAAGATCAACTCAAAAAAATCAGTAGCCCTCCTATACACAAATGATAAAAGGGCTGAGAAAGAAGTCAGAGAAACATCACCCTTTACAATAGCCACAAATAATATAAAATACCTTGGGATAACACTAACTAAACAAGTGAAAGACCTTTTTGATAAGAACTTTAAATCTCTAAAGAAAGAAATTGAAGAAGATATCAGAAAATGGAAGGATCTCCCATGCTCATGGATAGGTAGGATTAACATAGTAAAAATGGCAATCTTACCAAAAGCAATCTACAGATTCAATGCAATCCCCATCAAAATCCCAACACAATTCTTCACAGACTTGGAAAGAAAAATACTCAACTTTATATGGAAAAACAAAAGACCCAGGATAGCTAAAAGAATCCTATACGATAAAGCAACCCTTGGAGGCATCACCATCCCTGACCTCAAACTCTACTATAGAGCTATAGTAATAAAAACAGCTTGGTACTGGTATAAAAACCGACATACGGACCAATGGAATCGAATTGAAGACCCTGACATTAATCCATGCACATATGAACACCTGGTTTTTGACAAAGGAGCCAAAACTATACAATGGAACAAAGAAAGTATCTTCAACAAATGGTGCTGGCATAACTGGATGTCAATATGTAAAAGATTACAAATAGATCCATATCTGTCACCATGCACAAAACTCAAGTCCAAGTGGATCAAAGACCTAAACATAAATCCAGTTACACTAAACTTAATAGAAAAGAAAATAGGAAGCACTCTTGAACGCATTGGCACTGGAGACCATTTCCTAAATAAAACACCGACAGCACAGACCCTGAGCACAACCATTAATAAATGGGACCTCTCAAAACTGAGAAGCTTTTGCAGGGCAAAAGACACAGTCAATAAGACAAAAAGACAGCCAACAGATTGGGAAAAGATCTTCACCAGCCCCACATCTGACAGAGGATTGATCTCCACAATATATAAAGAACTCAAGAAACTAGACATCAAAGCACTGAACAGTCCAATTAAAAAATGGGCTAAAGAGCTAAACAGAGAATTCACAAAACAAGAACTACAAATGGCTGAAAGACATTTAAAGAAATGCTCAACATCCTTAATCATCAGAGAAATGCAAATCAAAACAACTCTGAGATACCACCTTACACCTGTTAGAATGGCTAAGATCAAAAACACCAATGACAACCAATGTTGGAGAGGATGTGGAGCAAAGGGAACACTCCTCCACTGTTGGTGGGAATGTAAACTTGTACAACCACTGTGGAAATCAGTATGGCGGTTTCTCAGAAAATTAGGAATCGAACTACCTCAAGACCCAGCCATCCCACTCTTGGCATATACCCAAAGAATGCTGATACATACCATAAAGATACATGCTCAGCTATGTTCATAGCAGCACTATTTGTAATAGCCAGAACCTGGAAACAACCTAGATGCCCATCAACGGAAGAATGGATGAAAAAAATGTGGTACATATACACAATGGAGTACTACTCAGCAGAGAAAAACAATGAAAGCATGAAATTTGCAGGCAAATGGATGGAACTAGAAAAAATCATCCTGAGTGAGGTAACCCAAACCCAAAAAGACAGTTATGGTATGTACTCACTCATTGGTGGATTCTAGATATAAAATGAACAATCAGACCACAACCCATAGAACCATAAAGGCTATATATATATAGCATGGAGGTCCCTAGGACGACTGTGGCATATAATAAATTTCAGTTTTACTCAATTATTGAAAAAAATAGCCAAATGAATGGAAACACATGAACTATGAACCAAAGGCTGAGGGGCTCCCAGCTGGATCAGGCCCTCTGAATAGGTGAGACAGTTGATTGGCTTGATCAGTTTGGGAGGCATCTAGGCAGTGGGACCGAGTCCTGTGCTCATTCCATGAGTTGGCTGTTTGAAACCAGGAACTTATGCAGGGACACTTGGCTTAGTCTGGGAGGAAGGGACTGGACCTCCCTGGACTGAGTCTAACAAGATGACCACAGTCCTCGGGGGAGGACTTGTCCTGGAGGAGGTGGGAATGGAGGGTGGCTGGGAGTAAGGGAGGGCGTGGGAGGGGGGAGAATAGGGGAACCCATGGCTGATATGTAGAACTGAATGGTATTGTAAAATAAAAAATATATATCAAAAAAAAAAAAAAAAAAGAATCATCTAAAGAGAGGCTTTCGAGGGCTTCATAGGTGTCACCAATGGGGATAGTGCAGGCTGTGAGGTGAGAAGCTCAGTACCAAAGTCACCATGTCGATTCTCATTCGCAAACTGCTCCCAAGTGACCATTTTAGGTCAAACCAACATGAAATCTAATAATAACATTGATGAACAAATTGATTAATAAGTGTAAAAAGTGATAGCAACAGAAGACCAGCATTTAGCAAATACTGAGAGCTGCTGGTAGCAAAAGACCATAGGAGTACACAGTAGGTGACTAGAGTTCAGAAGGTCAACCTATCAGAACCAAGGGCTCGGTTAGAGGAAACCATCATGCAAGACGTTATGGAATTACTGCCTTTTGAATGAATTGAATGTCTCTTGTTGTAAACTTCTTGTGCAATAACAGCTATGATATCTCCCCATCTACCATGCATCTCCATGTTATGTGTACATGTAATCTCATGACTACATCTCAATCTTATGGGCACACATAACTGTGGATAGTCAAGAAGGTGGTTCTTATTTAACTGTACAATTTTTATGAATAGAAACACACTAAAATATGCTTCATACTAGATCTATTGTTCCATGTGGACTGCAGACACTTAGAGGTCTTGTTCTCCAGCCTTAGTCACTGACAAGGTAAATATTGGCCAGACAAAGAGTCTTTGTAGAACTTTCACAGAGTGGAATTGCAGGTGCCTGGCCTTGTTGGGTCAAAACCCTTCAGAAGAATTATAGTGAACTAGAAGTTACAGTCCAGGTGTCTGGTCTTGGTATGTCATAGTCCTTCAGGGATCAATAGCACCTACGCTGCCCTAAGCTTCCTCCACCGGCACCTCCCCACTCACATTCAAATAACAATTAATACTTCGTATTTATTTCTACACCAGTTTTTAATGCAAGATTTTAGGCTCAGTAGACTAATTGTTTGTAGGTCCTGAGATTCAGGTGACTAACAGAAAAAGGCTGTTAACTAACTGACCATATCTGGATATTATTAATCACATAAAATAGTACACTTATTCTTTGCCTTTTCCTTAAATCTCTCATTGGTGTAATTTCTTCCCTTGTAACCCTTGTGGCTATCCCTTTAAGAGATGACCCAGAAATTTTTACAACCTACAGCTGTTGTCAGTCACCAATTAAGTTGACCAAGTCTTCGCCAAGTGTGACTCTCACCTGAATACTTGTCCCTGAGAGTTTACTTTGTAGTTTTTACTAACAAATTGTTAATGAATGTGTATATATGTGCTGGGGGAACGAGAAAAGAGGAAGATGGAAAGAACTAGATAGGATAATGATGGAACAGCAGGAGGGACAGAGAGGAGCTAAGAATGAGAACAGAAAAGAAGATGTGTATATAGAATTGATTTAGAAAAATAAAGTGAATGGACTAAAGAGCTTGGTGTGCTTAGATTCTTTCAATATCCTTAAATTTAGATTCTTAGCTGGTTGTTAGATTCTTCCACAGACCCTGGGGCTGGACCTCTTTTGCTTTCGATAGGCAAACCCCATGTGAATTATTTCTGATGATGGTTAATAGATGCTAGAATTAGTAAAAGAATGATGAAAAGCAGAATGTGTCCAGCATTCCAGAGTACCCCTCATCAGATGCTTAGTCACCTCCGGGAAAGAGCTGTGCAGTGGTAACTCCTGGACAGGGGACAGGCCAACGCCACTAAGTGCTCAGCTGTGTCCGTCCCCTGACACCTTTGCAATGTCTTGCCAAAAATGTATAACCTGAATTTAATTATAACTGGGCAACTAGCAGTCTAGAAAATAACTGCTGGACCCTCGTTAAAGAGCCTAAGTCATGAAAGACAAGCTGAACCATCCCAGGGTAAAGGAGACCCGGGGTCCAGAGGGCAGCGTGCAGCGTGGGAGCTGCGGTTGAACTGTGGAAGAACCGCAGTAAGGGTAAAGGAGACCAGGGGTCCAGAGGGCAGCGTGCAGCGTGGGAGCCGCGGTTGAACTGTGGAAGGACCGCAGTAAGGGTAAAGGAGACCAGGGGTCCAGAGGGCAGCATGCAGCAGCGTAGGAGCCGCGGTTGAACTGTGGAAGGACCGGAGTAGGACAACTGACAGATTTTTAATGAGGAACCTGGATTTGTTAATAATGCCATTATGATTATAATTTCTAGTTTTGAAATGCATCCATAATGATAGAAACTGTCTGAATCTGCAGAACCCAGGTTTTCAAACCCAAGAAGCAGGTGAGAATTCATCACCCTATTTTTGCAACTTTCTAACATTCTAAATATAATTATAATTATGCCTTTTCTGCTTTCCTTTTCCTCTCCCCAAACCCTCCCATATACCCCTCCTTTGCTCTCTTTCAAATTCATGGCCTCTCTTTTCATTAATTGTTGTACACATCTATGTATACACATGTATATCTCAAAATCCCAATACAGCCCGCTCGGTCTGTATAATGTACTTGTGTGTTTTCAGGGCTGACCACTTGGTGTTGGACAATCAGCTGGTGTGCCCCTCCCTGAGGAAGACTGTGTCTCCTGCTCTCAGATTCCTTAGCCGCCTGTCGCGCTTTGTGTGGGGTTGGGGCACCGAGGACCCCCACCCGCTTTTCCACATCTGTTGCTGTTGTTCTTGCTCAGCTCATGTGCGGGCAGTCATGTTAGTGAAATTTTATGGGTGTAAACTTCTGGCATTTCTAGGAGACAGTCTCACAGCAAACTCCCCCAGTCTTACAGACTTTCCCTCTTTCCTAATTATCCCTGAGCCTTAGGTTTGGGAGTTGTATTGTAGATCTATCCCTGGGGACTGGGCTCGACATCTCTGTATTTTGATTGGATGTGGTTTTCTGTTATGGTCTCCATCTGTTGCAAAGAGAGTTTCCTTGATGAAGGGTGAGGACTTGACTTGTTGGTGGGGATAAGGACAAATATTTAGAATGTAGTTAGGGACTGCTGGTTTAGTAATGTGATAGTTGTGGGTTCTCCTCCAAGATACACGGCTTCACTAGCCCTAGGTAGCTGGCTAGGTTTCCAGGACCAGCCACGATTTTCCCCATGTTGAGAGTCTGAAGTCCAATTAGAGAGGTGTTGGTTACCGTCAAGATATGTGTGCCGGTATTGCACACACATCTTGTGTTAGGGTTCTTGTGCCATGAGCACAGCTCATTGTGGTTCACAAGCATCATAGCTGGGTGGGACTGTTGGCTGTTTCCCTCCTTTGTAGGCTTACAATTAGACTAGACACACAATCATTTCTGTTGATTAATTATGTGTTAAATTATATGGGAATTTTAAAAAGCATATTCTGAACTTTCAGCATTTATTTTATTACCAAAAATTGAAAGTCAAGGTAACAACTATATGAAAGGACTCTAGCAATCCTGGTCTGTCCTGGTAGCAATGAGATCCCTGCTTGTACCTACCATTTCCTAAGTATACCATTCTTCACACTGTCAATTTCCAGGAGGAAGGTATATAGGGGAGAAACTCTACCATTTAGCCAATGCAAAAATCAAGATTCCAAGTCCCTTTCTTTAAGAGTAACAAGAAACTATGGAGCTAGAGAAATGGGTCAGCAGTTAAGAGCATTGCTCTTATGGAGGATCCAAGTTTTGGTTCCCAACACCCCTGGGTGAATCACAATTGTCTCTAACTGCAGATCTAGAGGATCTGATGCCCTATTCTGGCCTCCAGGGGACCTGCACTCACCCCCATACACGACTATACACATAATTACAAGCAAGACAGTACCTACTACTTCCACTTCCCTGTTTTCCCTAAGGTATAACACTTCAAACGCATTGAGTTTTCATTTACCAGGGGAGGAGAAAACATGTACAGCCTAGAGGTAACATACAGACTACCTACAAAAATAAATGGATCAACAGGAAGCAGGTGAGAATATAAGACACAGAGCTGGAGAGATGGTCTTCAAGATGACCCAGGTTCAATTCCCAGCATCCACATGGTGGCTGACAACCATCTCTAACTCCAGTTTTAGAGGATCCAATGCATTTTTCTGGCCTTCACAGGCCCCAGTCACAGGCATGGTACAAAGACATGTATGCAGGCAAAACACCTACACACGTAAAAATAAATTCTAAAAAAAGAATATAAGACATTCTATTTTAGCAGTTTCCTTTAGGGAAATACATGAATAACTAATAATGTAATTCGAGGGTAGATTACTAATTGCTAATTATAATAGCCTACAGCAAATTATTTAGGTAACTAGACAAAGCACCTGTTTTCTGCCCTGTTACTCTTCACTCCTCAGATATGTCATTAATGTACACCAGGTGACATCAGCACTTGGGCAGAAGTTGGGAAATCATGTAAGAACAATGGGAGGCAACAGTGTCCATCTCCACATGGTGTCCAGGTCTAGCCCTGGTTTTCTTGGTCCCCACAACTCCTAGGAACTTTGTGCCAGTTGATCCTCTCACATCTGTCCCCCATATTATTACATGTAACACAAATTGCTAAACGGTCTTATTAATTAAAAAAAAAAAACAGAGCCAGATATTGGGGTGAAAGCTGAAAGATCAGAGAAGCCAGCCAGCCATATTCTTACCTCTACAAAATCTTCAACCTCAAGAGAGTGAGTTCCTGTTTCCTCACACCTTATATACCTTTCTGTGTCCTGTCATATTACTTCCTGGGATTAAAGGTGTGTGTCACCACTGCCTGGTTCTGTTTCTCTCATGTAGCCCAGTGTGGCCTTGAACTCACAGAGATCCAGACAGATCTCTGCCTCCCAAGTAATAGGATTAAAGGTGTGTGCCACCACTGCCTGACCTCTATGTCTAATTTAGTGGCTGGCTCTGTTCTCTGATCCTCAGGTAAGCTTTATTGGGGTACACAATATATCACAACAATTACCTATTATTGTAGATGTTTAGTTTGCACAGAAAACAAGTTCAAGATTCTACTATCCTATGAGGATCTGTTGGCCTTTCTTTTTTTTTAAAAAAAAAAAAAAAGGTTTCATGATTTAGGATTTCAAAATCTTGCCTCGCTTCTTAAATTTCTGGTAGGAAGCAGGCTTGTGGGGGAGTGATCTGCACAGGTCTCTGCTCTCAGGTAAGTTTGCGCTGTGGGAAGTCAAGCAAAAATGGCCAGTTCCTAGACTCGGGAGTTTTGCACAGTGAAATGTTTCTTTAGTCAAACCTAGGGGAACCTCTTAAAATGGTTCTCTCTAAATTCCACAGAGCCTTGGGCAATAATAAAAGCATCCCAACAGAATTATTTCTCTGTTCTCTAAGAAAAATAAATGGACTAAAGTGCCAGAAGACATTTTCATCATTTCTTACTGTCCCACCAACACTCATTTAGTTGAGCCAGATGACAAGTAGGAAGTGGAAAGAAAAATATCAGAAATGCATGGTCATGAAAGTGTGTATGGCAAGAGGATCCAAGTGTGTTCTAAGATGCTAATGCTAATTATAATAGCCTGCAGCAAATTATTTAGGTAACTAGACAAAGCATGTTCTGCCTGTTAATCCTAGATATGTAATGTACACAGTGAACATCAGCACTTGGGCAGAGAGAAGGAAGGTAGGTGGGGATGATTAGTCCAAAGAAGAAATTGTGACGTTGGGAATAGAGGACTGGCATACAACAACAGAAAGCCTCACTCCATTTCCCAGGCTGCCTTTGGACCTCTAGAGCTGATGAAATGCACTGGGCAGATATCAGGAGACCATCCATCTACCTGCTACTGCTAACAAGATCATAGAGTCTCAGGATTTCTCTGCCCAGAGTCCATTTTCTTATCTTTGTGGGAGAAAGAACAACCTCAAAAATGCTAGAAGCAAGTGTCCAATCTTGGCTTCCTAGTAGCTGGATTGAGGCTTCTCGAGAAGTTTCCTGAATGAAGCTGGCATTGAACTCACTCCCTGCCCAGATGCTTCTCCAGCAGCTGGCGGTCATCCAAGCAGGCCCAGCCTGCTGCTCCAACCTCTACATGGTTTTGTAAGCATCCATTCCTTTAATTAACATCTGTTTCGTGTTGAATATCTTTGCTAGTTTCTCTTTCTTTACTAACCTTGACTAATATAAAATAAAAATCTAAAACTCAATAGACATCTATATGTAAATTAAAATATGATTAAGTTTTTAATGATATTAAAAACAACAAAACAGCCAGGTGGTGGTGGCGCACGCCTTTAATCCCAGCACTCAGGAGGCAGAGGCGGGCGGATCTCTGTGAGTTCAAGGCCAGCCAGCCTGGTCTACAAAATGAGTTCCAGGAAAGGCGCAAAGCTACACAGAGAAACCCTGTCCCAAAATAAAATAACAACAACAAAATAATATTTCAGTGAAGAGCACAAAATGATTTTGTGTGTGTTCTTACCCTCTGCAAAAATGTGTTTATTACAGTTTTTCAAGGGTACATTTCATTGTGTTTTTGTTGTTGTTTCCATTTTTTTTGTGACAGGGTTTCTGTGTAGCTTTGGCTGTTCTAGAACTCATTTTGTAGACTAGGCTGGCTTTGAACTCAGAGATCTGCCTGCCTCTGCCTCCTGAGTGCTGAGATTAAAGGCATGTGCCACCTATCTCGAATTTCATTTTTATTAAGAATTCAAAGAATCAACTCTTTTTAATATTTAAATTAAAATTTCAGACAAAATTAGGCTTATTATGATTTATATTAAATTTGTTTTTGTTTTGACAACAATACTAATTTATTAGCATATTTCAAAACAATTTTTTTTTTTTTTTGGTTTGCTTCTCTGTTGGTTTTTAGTAATCATTCTGACCAAAAGCAACTTGGGGAGAAAAGGGTTTTTTTTTTTTTTTTTTTTTTTTTTTTTGGTTTTTCGAGACAGGGTTTCTCTGTGTAGCTTTGCGCCTTTACTGGATCTCACTCTGTAGTCCAGGCTGGCCTCAAACACACAAAGATCCACCAGGCTCTGCCTCCCAAGTGCTGGGATTAAAGGCGTGTGCCACCACCGCCCAGCCAAGAAAAGTTTTTTGGCTTACAAGTTACAGTCCCTCATTAAGGAACGCCATGGAAGGACTCAAGACAGCAGCACAGAGGCATGCACTGAAGCAGAGGAGGAATTCCACTTACTGACTTGCTCAGCTTGCTGTGTGTGAGAGAGAGAGCAAGAGAAACAGGGTTTCACTCTGCAGCTCTGGATGTCCTGGAACTCACCAGGCTGGCCTCTAACACATAGAGATCTGCCAGCCTCTGCCTCCCCAGTGCTGAGATTAAAGGTATGAGCCACCACATCCCTCCAAATTTCTTTCTTTTATGTCCTAGGACCACCAGCTCAGGGCTGGCATTGCCCACAGTAGGCTGGCTTTTCCCCCATCAATCATTAATCAAGATAAATGACCCTCAGACATGCCCATCGGCCAGTCTGATGGAGACAATTCCTCAACTGAAGTTCCCTCTTCCCCCTGAGTAGCTTGTGTCAAGCTGACAAAAACTAACCAGCATGTTTTGTTTTGTTTGGTTTGGTTTGTGATGCCAAAGGGGGATGGCCATTGTTTACTTCAGTTCTCATACATATTTGCTGACCATATAAAATAGTCCCAGTAAAAGGACTGAAAACAAAAAACTAAGTATTATCAGTTCCTAGATACTATAAGCTGATCAGTGGGAACACATTTCTGTACTGCTCACTTCTGCTTACTGAAGTAGTACACCCTAGGAAACTGAATTTTCCAATTTCTATTCCTTAGTCATACAGAGAAGAGATCCAGACTGGAGAATTTTTGTTTAGCAGCACGTGGTAAAAATTTTTCTCAACTTTCAAAAATATTTTCAACCAAATCGAGTCTAAACAGTGAGATGTATCTGTTCTCTTAAAGCGGAGGAAGTTTGGGGTTTGCGAGGAACAGATGAGAAACGTCCTGGAGAGAGTGGACAGAGCAATGCAAGTGTACCAGAGCAACGAGGAGGAGCTACAGCGATGGCCAGGGAACCCCTGCACAGGAAGACCTACTGTGAGCACCCCAACATTGGCAGGAGGTGTGGAAGAGGAAACCAAGAAAGAAAGATTAATTACGGAGGAAGAAAAGTAGAAGGCTGTGAGGGGTTCCGAGGAAAGAGGAAGGTAGCCTGTGTTCTTGGATTTCAATACCATGTGTGCTCTTGTGATTTTCCCTGGCCCTCTGAGGTTCTATAATGAGGGCCTTTGACAAAACAAACAAAACAGATGAGCAGAAGAAAATGCTGACCAGCCATGAAAGGGTAACAGAAAAGAAGTGAGAGCCTCACCATTCCGTTCCCAGCATACCCCTCACTCAAAATGTGCAAAAGCAGCCAGTGAATACACTTGGAGATTTTCATTTTAACAGAGAGAGATACAATTGTGGAGAATGGCTAGATAAAGGGCAAGGAAACTATGGGGAGGTAGATATGGGCTTAGATAGTAAGCCTTACTAAGACTTGTTCACATAGACTCATCTCAGTTCTACCTCCATTACCAGTTAGATAAGAGATGCTTCCCTCATCCTGGTTCAGGGCAAGGAAGGGAGGCACTGTCAAGGCACAAGTATGTCCTGATCTTATAGATGGATAACAGACAGGCAGAGAACTAATTCTTCCAGTGTCTGCTCTTTGATAATTCTTTCAGGTCAAAACATTCCTTATACCAATATGGTATCACTAGGCATGATATATTGTTTCTCATATATCCAGCTAAGCACCCACATATCCACTCTAGGTTTCACTAGACTTCTCAACATCAGCACCCCATTCTCAACACCAAATGCCACATTCCTGTCCTTCCCACAGGAAACCTCCTCCAGTCTTATCTTTCCCATTTTAGTAAGTTGCAAGCTCGTTTTCTAACCAAGTCAAAAATCTTAGTCATATGTTTTAAAGAGGGAGGTTATTCTAGAACAAGTCAGAAAAGCTGTTGGACACATTCTGAGTCATAACACTTTAGAGTTGTTTTGACTCTTCCCCTTCCCTCCCGTTCAGAACCTAGAACCCAGGCAATTTCCTACCACGTCTGCAGCAACCACACAACTTCAGCCGCCCTCTCACATGTACAACCTCTACACTGAAGTCCTTCCTTTAGTCCACGCATCTGCTCCCATACTCTACTTCAATACAATCCAAATCTTAAAACATGTACACCATGTCACTCCTTCACCCATAATTCACACTGCAGCCCACTGGAGCCCTATTTTAGAGTAAATCCTAGTCGTTAAAGTTGTCTCCGAAAGCCTGTACAATGTAACTCCATCTCCTCCAACCTAGATCCCGGACTCCACCCTTCTTTTGGATCTACTTCAACCACCTATCTCCTTATCATTGCTCAAATACAACCTGACTCTACCAAGTCTAGATTTTATGAGTACTGCTCATTCTGTCTGTAGGTACAGTTTCCTTAGGTACTCCCTGGACTTGCTCTCTTTCCTGTCTCGATATGGTGCAAGATACCAAGAGGACTACTCTTCCCGTTGAACTGCACCCTCCTTCCAACTGCAAACTGTGGTGATATCATGTACCCTAATAAAATGTGCCCAAAGATCAGAGAACAGAACAAGCCACTAGATTAAACATAGATGTGGGCAGTGGTGGCACACATCTTTAATCCCAGTACTTAGGAATCACACACTTTTTTTTTCTTTTTTTTTTAATTTATTTTATTTTACAATACCATTCAGTTCTACATATCAGCCACGGGTTCCCCTATTCTCCCCCCTCCCACACCCTCCCCTTACCCCCAGCCTACCTCCCATTCCCATCTCCTCCAGGGCAAATCCTCCCCTGAGGACTGCGATCAACCTGGTAGACTCAGTCCAGGCAGGTCCAGTCCCTTCCTCCCAGACTGAGCCAAGTGTCCCTCAATAAGCTCCAGGTTTCAAACAGCCAATTCATGCAATGAGCACAGGACTTGGTCCCACTGCCTAGTTGCCTCCCAAACTGATCAAGTCATTCAACTGTCTCACCTATTCAGAGGGCCTGATCCAGCTGGGGACCCCTCAGCCTTTGGTTCATAGTTCATGTGTTTCCATTCATTTGGCTATTTTTTTTTTCAATAATTGAGTAGAACCGAAATTTATTATAAGCCACAGTCGTCCTCCATACTATATATATAGCCTCTATGGTTCTATGGGCTGTGGTCTGATTGTTCTTTATTTTATATCTAGAATCCACTTATGAGTGAGTACATACCATGACTGTCTTTCTGGGTTTGGGTTACCTCACTCAGGATGATTTTTTCTAGTTCCATCCATTTGCCTGCAAATTTCATGCTTTCATTGTTTTTCTCTTCTGAGTAGTACTGTATATGTACCCTTTAATCCTAGCACTTGAGATCTCATGACTTTGCTACCAGTATTTGGGAATCACACACTTTTAATCCCAGCACTAGGAAGGAAGTGATATGGCTGGGCGGAGAAAGGTGTGTAAGGCGTAAGGAGATGGAACTAACCCCTTTTTGGCTGGCTCCCTTTCGGCTGAGGACTCAGAGACATTCAGTCAGAGGATTCGTGGAGTTGGCGAGGTGAGAAGTAGCTGTTGCTTGTTCCTTTGTCTTTTTGATCTCTCAGCATTTACCCCAATATCTGGCTCCAGCTTTTTATTAAAAGAATCATTAGGAATTTGTACAGTAGCAAACAGTTCTTTCATGTCTCTACATTTCTCTCATAAGGCCTTTTAAGAAATTTTACAACTTACTTCATGTATTTATCTGTCCTCCCTAAAATATAAGTTCCATGAGGGCAGGGATAGTCATCTCATTCCTGAGTCACTATTATATCCCTTATTGCCTATAAAAACACTGGTAGCAATCCCTTAGTGAACAGTGGATAAATCTCTTTTTCTAAAAAACTTGCAGTAAAGTCACTTGTAGTTTTGTTTGTTTTTAGAAAAACAATGTAAGAAAGCAAATGCTACACACTTGGGGGAGAAATGGCAGCCAAACAGGAACGAGACTGCAAGGTCCGGACAAGAAGAGGCTCAGAGGAATGCCTCACTGCCACCACCAGTGGCATCGACAGACGTCAGCCACTGTACATGAGCAGTAACTAAGAGGGATCCAGAACTTTAACTCTTAGGCTGTATGTACAAATATGAGCTGTTATTCATGTTTCTATACATGATAGGGAGCCGTGGCAGGGAGGTTAACAAGAGTACAAAAGATGGGATGGTGTGCAGAGAGGGTAGTTAAGGACAATGAGGAGGCTGCCACAGTAATTGCTCAGTGAGTAACCAAGATCTGATGAAGACAATGATAAGGAAGGGAAGAATCCCAAACATCTCGGTTGTACAATCGGCAGGCTGATGAATGACTAGCAGTAAGCCATGGTTGGGATACTTTCAAGGTTTCTAGCATGACTGAGTGGATAATGTAGTGACCAAAACTACAGACATGTAAAGGTGTTGCTGGGGAATGGAGATTTCTAGATCAATACCCAGTGCAGACATCTAGAAGAAAGCTGGAAATAAATATTCATGCAGGTTTTTAGCATTAAGCTGAAAGTGAGGCTGAGATTCTCCAGAATATGCAAAGAGGAGAAAGAAGCAAAAAAGAACAAGGAGGACATTTCTACAGGTTGAATATTCTTTATCCAAAATCCCCATGAACATAATTGTCTCAAGTTTTGGATTTTTATGGGAAAATTGAATCTTTTTATATGTGAGCTGTATTGGTTCAAATATATCTGGTACATCTAACTAGAAATTAGTGTGTCTGCATTTTCTCCTACAACTCATTACTTAAAGTCAGATATGGTCTTTCCTCCTTGTAGCATCATGCCAATATTCAAAATGTTTGAGATTTTGAAGCATTTTGGATGTTTGGATTAAGGATGACCAGCTGAAATTGCAACACCATCTTTTCACACAAAGCCCAGTGTGCGTGTCTTGTAGGATTGGGAAGTAGGCAAGGCAAAAGTTCTGAGACTAGGGCCTCTGTGTCTTTCCCCCCCTCCTCCACATCTTAGGAGAGAGCTGCCTAGTGTGGAGAAATTTTAACACTAAACAACATAGGGTGTTTCATAAGGGGAGATAGGTAGAGGTGGGTAGGTGAGAAGCCCTTTCTTCAGACCCCTACTAAAAATGAGTATTCAATGTTGAAACTTCTACCATCTAATTTTTGCACTATTAACATAAATCTTGTGTTTCCTTGTTTCGTGTAAATGGACCCTTTAAATGATTTTTTAAAAACTGACAACTACTACTACAACTGAAATACACATCACTTTTCAAAGACAGTATACTGTTGCCTGCAAAAGTCTCTGAACAAAGACTTGCTTAGCAAAAAAGGGAAGAGATAGGTTAAAGACATATTGTATTATAAAGGCCAAGACAGAGAATATATGAATAATCATATTCACATATCAAATCAAATACCAAATATAATGCTAGCTGAAAGAACAGTGGACTTGAGAAATGAAATATTATGGATGGGAGAGAGAAAGAAGAAACCAAATTGTGGTCTAGAGTGCACAGCATGGAGAGCATGAGGACAGTAAATTAAATTTCTTCCAGAGGTAATAAAGCTGTAGTTTGAGAAGGAGCTCATAATGGGTAATCTTGATATTCGACTTGGCTGAATCTGGAATTAGCTAAAAGCCAAGGGACACATCTATAGGGGATTTTCCTCATCGGGTTATTTGAGGTGGGAAGACCCACCCTAAATGTTGGTGGCCCCTTTTTTGACAGCCCTTGCAAAGGAGGCAGAAGGAAGCTTTGCTTTCGCCTGCCCTGCTGATGCTTCTGCTGCTGCTGCTGCGTTCCTTCCTTGTTCTAGGATGCAGATTCTCCCAGGTTCTAAAATGTACCAAACATCTCTAGGAATCCTCCAGGTTTTCAGCTCCAGAGTGGGATGCTTAGCTATACAGCCTCAGGGACTAACCAACTACCAATGTGAGACAGCCACTGCCGGACAACCCAAACCGTATTAGGTAAGCTGATGTAATAAATTCCCTCTTGATATACACTCAATCCGTCTGTTCCTCTAGAGAACCCTGACCTACACAGGACCACAAAGGAATTTCCATTCCTCTGCCATCTATAGTACTTGCCAAACCCTCTGCACTTAGTAAGCACCCAGTCTCGACTAAATGAAATAGTGTTTCCATTTACATCGACTGTCCTATAGAAACAGTCCAGTGTCTTCCAGATGCAACAGCACAGGACAGAATCATCATTTGGGTAGGAAGGACTAGAGAAAAAAAAAAAAGATATTCTATCTTCTAAGTTGTGGGCTAACTGGCAAGAATCATTAGAGTCGGGTGGTGGTGGTGCACACCTTTAATCCCAGCACAGAGGAGGCAGAGGCAGGTGGATCTCTGTGAGTTGGAAGCCAGCCTGGTCTACAGAGTGAGTTCCAGAACAAGCTCCAAAGCTATACAGAAACCCTGTCTCCAAAAACCAAAACAAAACAAAAAGTTCAGCTCTCCTGCTCGCTGACAGTGCACACCCAAATTACAGATCAATGGGAAGGAAAAGAAATGGCCCCCTTGAGAATAGAATCGAATAGTTAAAAACAACAACAAAAACCCTTCAGGTATCTTACTTCATAAAAAGATCAGGCATCAAGCTGCTGCAATTCACCTTATTATATATTCACCATCATGTTAGACACATGAAACAAAGACTTCAAGGATTTTGAAATATGTGCTTACAATGCAAAAGTGAAAAAAATCAGACTACCATATTACATGATGTTTGGGGGAAGAGAAAATGGATAAATTCAACCTACACACATCACGTGTACAAAGTGGGAATGGACGACAAAAGGAAATTAAAATGGTTTGAAATTCCCACAGTGTCGTGGGAACTTGTGTCCAAGCACTAACTACCAATCTGACCACCACCACCACCACCACCACCACCACCACCACCACCACCACCACCACCACCACCACCACCACCACCACCACCACCACCACCACCACCATCACCACCACCACGACCTCTCTGGTCTGGAAGGCTCTAAAATAACAAGTCTCATAGGAAACACGGACCAGAAGTGGCCTGCGGTCTCCTTCGTCCCCACTTGGCTTCCCCGGGCTCTCCCTGACTTCTGGGCTCTGCGGATGGGGAGGCGCCCCCGACACCGAGCCAGGGCTGCTGACAGGTCCCCAGCCGCACCCTCGTTCGGTGTCTCTGCCCCTGACTCTGAAGCTGCCTTTCATCTAAGAGGGGCTTCGCGAGGCTGAGGTGGGCCGCGGGGCTCCAGGTCTCTCCTCGGGAAACGTCGCCCAGCGGCGGTGACTCGGAGGGGTGGGGCCCGGGAATCTGTGTTTAAAGCCAGCCAGGTGACGCCGGCGCGCAGTCGGGTCGGAGAGCCGAGGCCCCGTCCCCGCCTCCCTCCAGGCGCCAGCCGGCATCGCCCGCCAGCGCCCCGGGCGAGCACGGAGGCCGCCGCCGCCCGACGGCCTCCCCCGGCCCGGGGCCCCGCGGCGCCTTACATAACGGGCCGCGAGCCTCCGCGCTCTCGCGAGACTTCCCCCGCCTCCTCCCCCTCCTCGCTCCACGTCAGAAGGAACCGGGCGGAGCGGCCAACATGGCGGAACGCAGGCGACACAAGAAGCGGATCCAGGTGGCCCGGCGGGCCGGCGGGGCCGGGGGCTTGGGCGCGCCGGGAGGCGGCGGGAGGCGGGGGGCACGGCCCGACGGGACGGGCGGCGGCGGGACGTCCTCGCGGGGTCGCGGCGCCGGGACGGGCCCGAGGCGGCGCGGTGCGGGCGGCCGCTCGGCCGAGGGGTCTGCGGAGCGGCGCTCGGAACCCCGCGGCCGGCCCCGCGTTCCTGCGGCGGCGGCGGCGGGCCCGGGCCTGCGCGGGGAGCCCGGGGAGCCCGGCCCCGCGCCACTCTTGCTGGCGCTCCCGAGATTGAGGCCACGGGAACTGGGGTAGGAGGAGGGCGACCCGAGGCGGCGCGGCCGGGTCCTTGTGCCCCCCCCGGCCCCGGCCCGGCCTGCGGGCTCCCCCGGCCCCTGCGGCTCCCCGGCCCGGCCTGCGGGCTCCCCCCGGCCCGGCCTGCGGGCTCCTCTTCCAGATGTTGAGTGGCGTCTGCCCTCTCCCCTCTCGGCAGTTCTCTGAACCGACCTGTCTGCTGGCCGCTGGCCGGCATCCTTCCCGGCGACGCGATGTAAACAAACCCTGCCCGGTCGGTGCTGCAGCGAGCTGTGGCACCCAGCAGCCTCTCCCGGGCCAGCTTGTGGGTCTCGTGCCCTACATGACATCCCTCCCTCATCCCCTCCGACTGTCACCTGTGCTCCCTGCCCCGCAGGTCTCTCCCATGTTAGCTCGTTCGCTAACATCGGCGTATGTTAAACACCGGTGTGAGTGAGGAGTGCCTCCTGAGCTCACCCAGAAACCCAAAGGCAGAATAAGTTGATGACATGGACTAAATTGTTAATTTGTCAATCACTCATTCTTGTCTTTCTGTTCCTCGCTTAGGATGAGCTTTTCTATATTTTTCTATTTTCGTTTTATAACTATTTGTAAAGTTTTATTGATTTATTGGCCTACAGGTCTTTTGAACTATGTAAGTTAAAGTTAAAAACTTTCCTAAAATATTGTAGGAAAGGTATCAGTGTTCAGTAAGTTTGGAATTTGGCAGGCATAACAAAAATAATTTTGAACAGAGTACAGCAGGGAATTAGAAGCCTGTCCAAGTTCACATATGTCTTTACACCAAAGTGTCAAGACAATAGAAGTTTCTAATTATGCTGTTCCGAGGCTTTTGAAATTTAGTATTGTGGTTTAACATGGATAGTCATTTTATTATAGTTTGTATTTAGGCTGTCAAATTTGTACCTCCTGTTCTCCTTGTATTTACTCCTGGCAGTACAAATCTGTACCTTTTTTTCTCTTTAATACACATTATTTTACAGTTTTATCTGCTCTCCATTATTGTCATGAAGGTGATAATGTACTTTTAAAATAGCTGCTCATATTTCAGTTATGAACTTAGGTTAAACAGAAAAGTAGGTGGAGAGGCTTTATGGTAGTCTAAGGTAGTAGCCAAAAGCTGCGACTTCGTCATCTACAACTGGTTGTACTCCAGCTCCACCAATTAGCAAGGACTTTGAAGTTTTATTTTGTTTTTTTTCCCTCAACTTCTGCATTGGTAATGATTGTTTATCTTAAAAGAAAACTTTTTAAGGTTGTAGAGTTGGTATGAAAACATTAAGTAAATTAATGACTTATTAAAAGTTATTAAAAATGCTTGGCACATAACCTCTTTCTTGCCCTCCTTCACCAGAATAAAAAAATTAGGTTAGGTTATATTGGTTTTTGTTAAGCACTCCTTAGTAAGCTTAAAAACAATTAACGGTCACCTATTCAGTAAATTAACCATTAGTCTGTAAGTTATATGAAGTATGACTGTTTACTTTCTGTTTGAGACTTTAGTTATTAAAAGTCAGCTTGGTATTATGAAATTAAAATGCTTTCCCATCCTCTAGATTTATTTCTATATGACAGTATAGAATGTTTGTGAAAGATCTTACAGTACTACTATAGTGCAGCCCAACAATTTTTAATGCTTATTTTTTGGCTATGTGTACATAACCAAAAACATAACAATATGTGCGCATGGGTCCAGGTGCCAGTGGAGGCCAAAAAGGGATGTCAGCTTCCCTGGAGCTAGAGTTACAGGCTTCCTGACAGCTGAGTGTCAGCATCCAAACTGAGGTCTTCTGGGAAAGAAGTACATGCTTAACCACTGAGACATTTCTTTAGCCTCTTCCAACTATCTGAGGAGGCAGTTCCTCAGTTCTTTTATTCCTGTCAAGAATCAAAAACTCTGATCTTGGCATTACTTTAAATAGAGAGATAATGTAATGACCAAGTTCAGAGTTTGTTACAGCAAAAGCATTTATATACTAACTGTTGAGTTTCCTCGTGTTACTTGTTTTTGTTTAGAAACGACTTTTAAGTAGATTCTGTTGACCTTGAATGACAGTGGCTTTTTTGGGAGGGAAGGGATGTTTGATACAAACATTTAAGTTGAGAGTTATGTTTTGTTTTGCTTTTATAGCCAATTCATTTGCTTTTCCAGGACAGAATACTTTTAAAATCTGGTACCCCAACAGAGCCCGAAGCAAGGGGGCTGTTACTGTATTTCTTTCTGGGACTCAGAATCGGGTCACTGAAACTTGAAGTGAGCGTACATGTTAGTTGACATTGTGTTGTAAAATTTTAATAACTGAGATTGTCTAACGAGTGATGTCAGCTCAAACTAAAGAAATGCTTAAAAACAAAAAGTCTTGTTTAAAAAAAGCAACTATGTATTTTTAGGAAACAGTAACTATAGATTCACAAGGTACTAGAAGCATGTTTTAGAATTCTGGTATCATAAAGTTTAAAAATTGAAAAGAATCTGATAGAACTTATTTGGAATCCTCTATTCTGAGTTCGGTCTCTGGAGCTAAGAGGGCTCAGGGGCAGAGGCACTTGCCTGGTCACTTCAAGTTTGACCCCACAATATGGCAAGAGAGAACTGTCCTCTAGAATTGTCCTGAATTCATATGCACATGCTCACAGACACACACAGTTTAAAAAAAAAAAAAATACGTTCAGTCCACAGTAGGCTTGGAGCTTACAGACCTCCCCCTGGTTTTCCTGACAAACTGATGTCCAGTGAGGTTGTGACTTGAACTAGGATTGCCTATTAAGTTAGTCAGTTAGATTTAGACTAGTCATCTAATTCCCAGTGCAATATTCTTTCCACTTTATCATTGACTAAAGAAATAAGTTCTGAAGTACTTGAATCCCAAATTACTTTACATATATGTATTTAATTTAGTGTATATCTGTGTATTTTTGTGGAGATATGTGTGCCTTATTGCACCTGAGGATAGAAAAAGGCATCAAATCTTGTAAAACTGGAATTACAGGCAGTGGTGGGCCACCCAGTGTAGGTGCTGGGAAGAATGCTAATGTGTATTCTTAACCACTGAGCTCTCCAGCTCCCCAAATTCTGAATATAAAATTTTATAACAAAGATTTAGTGTGACTTCCTGCTCAGAGACTCATTCCATATAGTATTCTGCTTGTATATAGAAACGAGTTCAGTTTAGAAATCTTCAGATGGCTTCTGTATCTTAGACTTGTATAACCTCCGTAGGTTATTTTTGTTATGCCCATCTGTCTCACTGGCAGTAACATCTGACATATCATGGGTTTATATGCCTCATTTCAGGAAAGAGAAGAAAAATGTTTGCAGACTCCAGGTCTGACTTCTCAGGACCTTCTGAAGGAAAGAGAAAGAACCTAGAAATCCAGTCCTCAGTTTGAAAATGCATCCTCTCCCACCTGCCAACACACAGGCTTAATAGAGAATTTTGCAGTACATAGCAAACCCTAACCCACAGGAAATATGATAGAAGCAAATTGGAGAGGGTCCTGCTGTTGTTAGCTTTCAGAGCTGTCTTTATGCAAATCACTTATTTACGATTCCCTCTAGTTTTCAGAATATCTTCTGTTAACCTGTTTGCATTTTCATAAACATTTCTACTACTTTTTTTGTGCCTGTGTTCAAATTTACAATGGACAAACTAAGACTTTTTCTTTTTTCACTCCACTATTGACAGACCAGTAAGTTTATATCTTTTCAGTTGTAAATTATTTGAAATTCTGTAAGAGTAAAGCCCATGGCTTGCTCTGAATCTTTTTTTTCCTCCAAAGGGCTACAAATGGCAACTTCTATTTTATTATAGTACTTAAGTATTGATATATTCTAAAATATATTAATTAAAATCTTTTATGAATGTTCTACCAGTCTTCCTAAGTAATTTTGGGCTGTGATTACCAGCAACCAGTAGATTTGGTATCTGGATGCAGGAAAAGGCAATCTAGCCTAAACTTGTTGGTTCTTTGCATCCTCCTTCAGAGACAACTGTGAGAGTTAATGGGGTTAAAAAGTCTTTTATTTGAGAATTGGTGAGCTGTTTTTTGTACGTTTTACAAGCATTTATTAATACTCTCAAAAGACTTTCACTTCTTAACAATTTAGTGCAAAAGTTGGGAAGATCTTCACAGTAAAAGGAACAAATGGGGAGCTAGTTTACTGTAGTCTAGTTTATAAACAAGGTAAGTGTATTTTATGCCCTGTTTAGGCTGTGACAGGGCAGTCACACAGGACTTCCATGTATACATCTTCCACTGTCCTTGCTAATGCCACTCTGGCAGCAGATGCTCCAAATGAGAGATTTTCATCAAGAGCTGTCTGTAGTAACTAGTATCAGTCACTGGTACTTTAGGAGAGTACTAGTAGACAGCTGAATTCTGTGCCCATTTGAGAACATTACTCACTTGTCACTTTTTCTGATTCTGTCTATTGTTTACCAAGGAAAATACAGAGTTGGGGGAAAAGTTGATTAACTCAAAAGTGAAATTTAAAGAATTTTTGCAGATACTTAACAGTGTCTGACTTCTTATAACAATCAACTTTTCTGAGTTTTTATATTTTGATATTTAACCAGATTTTACATGTGATGCCTTGATCAGCAGTCGGGAAATTAGCACATTTATCTGTGCTAAGGGTTTAATTTAAGGATTGTATACCATGCCTAAAATGATGATTGTTCTCTAGAATCACCTTTCTTACACATTTCCTTTTTTTAAAAAAAAAAATATGTTGAGCATATCCATCCCAAGTCCTCCACATCCCTTCCTACCTCCTTACCCACCCAACTTTGTGTTTCCTTTTTATTGACTAACATAGAAATCTGACATTTTGTATCTACTCATTTCACTTGCCTTTACCATTAATCCTATGTACTCTATATTTGAAATGTTTCAAATATGAATACTTCCTTCCGATTTTTAGACCAATATCATGTCACATTTATTCGACTGTTAACAGTAGTCTCCCAACTACTTTTCCTGCTTTGCATGGTTTTTTCCTGTTCCTCTTGCCTACACTCATAAAAATAATATTTGTTACTTTCCTGGTTCTGTTCTATTAAAAAACATAGTGATCTTTCTGCTCCTTGTGGAATAAAGTTAAAATTTCTCAGCTTGCCTTAAGGACTCTATTCTCTCTGTACAAATTTAACTTCCTAGTACATTATAACTGATTTCTATTATAGTCAAGTCTTGGCTCATTTTGAGCATCATTGTTTATGTTGTTCATTCAGTTTACTCAGAACTTGTCTTTCAAAATCAAGTTCTTTGTAAGACACCTTTTTTGTACACTGATAATTTCACTTCTACTTTGTGTACTTCTAAAATATTTTTATTTATTGTTCCTTTGGGAAAACAGTAATTGCTGTCTAGGGTATTTATGTAACAAAGTGCAGTTACCCATCCTACTGTACTAATATATGTTGTAGCATCCAAAGATTATAGATAAACACTCAGGAAGCATGTATTTGATTGAATGGATGACTTAAATTTATTGAGACATCCTTATTTAATCGGGCTCCCTTCCTTTGATTTCAAATCAATTCGTTCTGGTAACAAGTTACCAGTTGAATGGATAAACTTTTAAGTTGACAACGGATGCATTGAATGAGGAAAAAATATTTAGTAGATGTTGTTGTTATTATAAAATAGAATTGATTGAACTTTTAGTTTTTATTGCCACAAATAATTATAGCTGGGGGTAGCTGAGTTTGTCATGGAAAATTTGGGAACAGATAGAGAAGAAAAGACACAGGAAAGGATACCAGCAACTTTTACAAACCGCTCTTTGTTACTGCACTGCCATTAATAGGAATATCCCTTTCTGCATTTCTGGTTTTGCCGTAGTCTTACTGGGGAAGAGAAAGTCCCAGACAGTGTCTGTGTCCCCGGGGGAAAGGAAGGGGACTCAGTGCCAGTCATCAGCACTTCAGCTCTTCTGGTCACTACCTTAATTAGAGAATTTTTACAAACTGTCATCCATTGATCGGGACACATGTCTTTGACTGTGGTTATAACATTTATTTGTGGCACCTCTTTCTACTTACTGTGCCATTTAGGCAGTCATTATTGGCAGGAGTCATTATTGGCAGCATCTTATCTTTTAAATTATTGTTTTGTGAGTATTGAAAGAAGCCATCCAAAATTGAAGAAAAACTATACAAAATAGTTAATATACTAGAAAAACAGTCTAATGATCTGTAGTTGAGGCCAACATGTATGACAGCCTTTGACCCTGTCTGTTTGTATTTAGAAGACATTGTTAGTGAGTGTCCATTTTTTCTTTTGTACGTTATCAGATCTGCCCCAAGGAAAGTCTGAAAGCAAGCCCTGTATAGCACTTGAAAAGATTTACAGAACAGATATGCGAATTACTCCATAGAGCTTGAGTTTATCCCGTACATAAGCACACTAAATTAGTGTTCCTATGTTGCAGGAAGTCGGTGAACCGTCAAAAGAAGAGAAGGCTGTAGCCAAGTATCTTCGATTCAACTGTCCAACAAAGTCCACCAATATGATGGGTCATCGGGTTGATTATTTTATTGGTAGGATTACATCTCTAAAATCTTACTACTGTACAAAGTATGAAGTTACCTAAATTAAGATATGTAGAAGTTAAAAAAGAGCTTCCAGCCGGGCAGTGGTGGCGCACGCCTTTAATCCCAGCACTTGGGAGGCAGAGGCAGGTGGATCTCTGTGAGTTCGAGGCCAGCCTGGGCTACCAAGTGAGTTCCAGGAAAGGCGCAAAGCTACACAGAGAAACCCTGTCTTGAAAAAAAAAAAAAAAAGAGCTTCCACGTGTGATTATTAAAGCTGAGTGATGAGCATATGGCAGTTGGTTATCCTTGTCTTTCCTTTTATAATTGAAAAGTAAAAGGATAAAGTGCTTTATAATTGGTTTTGCTGGAAATTTTAAAAGTAAGATTTATTTTCAGTATTCGTTATGAAATATTGCCTTTTGTTCAGATAGTATGATTACAGGGGAATTAACTAGGTCCACTGTTCATGTATTATCCATTCCACCTCATGATAAGCTGATATCATCTATAATATAGCCCATAGCTTATAAATGATGGTTATATTTTTCTGTCTTATCAATTAAACCTGAATTTCTTTATACAGAAGGAATTCCTTCTTTTATGTTATTAATGATTTTGATATTCATTAATTTTTTTTAAAAAAATAAACATGCTAATCCCTAAATCTAATGTATTTATTTATTTGCTAGTCACAGTAGTAGATTGTTCAATGTGATTCTTTGGTTAGTTATCATAACTTGAGAATTTCCATTACCACTGAGTGAAGAAGGAAATATTTGGGGTTATTTTTTATTGTGATCATTCAATGATTTTGATGGTTATATACAAATATTTTTTAGAAGACTTTTTGTTACAAACATTTCCCCATTAGTTTATCTTGTTTTGAGTAATGTTTATTTGCCAACATATTAATATATTTCATGGGTTGGCCTTGTAAAGAACACTTATGGTAGTCATTAGACTTAATCTTCTATTCTGTTTTATTTCTGTTGTCAGAATGTTGACATTTATAGCATGATTTCATTAGACGTATTTACATACACTGGATTTTAAATAACAAATTTCTTCTGTAGCTTCAAAAGCAGTGGATTGCCTCTTGGATTCAAAGTGGGCAAAGGCCAAGAAAGGAGAGGAAGCTTTGTTTACAACCCGGGAGTCCGTGGTCGACTACTGCAACAGGTAATGTTGGCTGTGAGTCGTGTCAGCTGTGCCCATGGTGCGAAGCCGTCTAACTCCTTGTTCCTAACCGCAGTGAGCGTTACATGTGACCTGGATTTTATCTGTGGAAATACATTGTTCTTAGACTTGATATCATTTTAATTGTGTTTAGTTTGTAGTTCTGTGTATTTGCCAGGGCTACTAAATGAAAGAATCAAGAGAAAAGCTTAGACCTGTTTGCATTGAATAAGTTCTGTGTGAGAAATGGTCAGAGCAGTTTTTTCTCCAGATCTTTTCCAGGGATGGCTGTTAGCTCTGCTATCTTTAGGTTTTTAGTGGCTTCTCCCTGGACTAAGCCAAACTTACTTGCTGTTTTCAGTGATTGCTAATACAGTATTCCTCTTAAAATCAAAACAGCTGCACTGTCTTCGAAGTCTCTCCTTGAAGATTCCAAGATAAGTACGTACACCTTGGGAACATACACGTTTTTCATTTAGTTAACTTTTCTCTGTAAAGAAACTTGGTAAAGAATTTATAATAGAAAGCCAAAACAAATTACCTTCCTCTTTCTGTTTAATAAATAAAAGCATGCTTACTAATCTGTATTAGCTAAATTTTGCTCTATGGTACCAAAGTTTAACATCTGAGTATTTGAGATTTTAGATTATAATTTTGCTTGGGAGGTACATATAGCATTTAATGATGGCTGTGCTTAATAATACTTTTTAAGTATAACACTTTTTAAGTATCTGCCATCTCCCAGGTGTAGTGGTCATGTAGAGGCAGGAAGATCAAGAATTTGAGGTTATTCTTGCCTACAAAGTGAGTTGAAGGCCAACCTGGACTGCTTGAGATCCTGTCTTTAAAAGAAAAGAAAAAGAACATTATTCATCTGAGAACCCTCTTTAAAAATTGTTAAAGTTAATAATTATCAAATACTTTTTAAAATTCTTAGTTGCTGAATGACAGAGATGACCAGCGAGCATTTCAGAAACAAGTTTTATTTTGGGAGTAGTGCTGAACTAACAATGATACAGTTTATATTTACTGTCTTTTACAGTAATTTGTCTGATGAGAATTTCAAAATATAAACTTCCCTCTCTGCTTCAAGGTGTGTGTGTGTGTGTGTGTGTGTGTGTGTGTGTGTGTGTGTGTGTGTGTGTTATAAAAAGTTGAGAGATACTACAGCTGTAGGAATTGGGACACGGCCAAGTTAAAAGTCTGTCCAAGGTCATACAGCAGTTTGGGTTGAAGCTCTAAATGGAGGTCAGGTCCCTTCCTCTCCATCCTTTCACCATATCTCCTCCAAAAAGTTAATGAATTTATTGGAGCAAAAGTTAATCACTTGCCAATATACTGTTAAGGATATTAAATCTGTGAGCCTAAATCTCTCAGGAGAGCAGCCAGTATTAGTTAACTTATTGTGGCCTTTTAGGAACTTTAATACTTTGTTATATGACAAGTTTTAAAAGATACTGAGGCTGAAGAGATGGCTTAGGGGTTAAGGGCCCTTACACAGGAATGCAGTTTATTTCTCAGCACCCATGTGGCAGATTATAACCCTCTGTTAATCCAGTTCCAGAGGATCTGGAACCCTTTTCTGACCTGTGAAGACACCAAATGCACACATACAGTGCACTTACATAGTGCAAGATACTCAATACACCATAAAAATATATATCTTTAGAGAGAGAGAGGGATAGCTGGAACTTGGAGAATGTCCCAGAGACAAACTCACTTTGGATTGTAAGTTATTCCTACTCATGTCCTGTTTGTGTTCTTTCTGCACTAAAATAAAGGACTGGACCTAAGATGATATCAGCCACTTCTGATATAACCATAAAGTCCTCATCAGGACTGTTCTCGTGGTTCCTGCCCAACTGTAGAGATAACCACAGTAAGACTTGTCCAGTTTCATTTGTAAAGCAACTAAGTGGAATCTGAGGGGAAATGCCGGAGTGGAAAAGTTTGTGCTAGTATTTTAGGCATATTATCTTTTTCTTAAGATTTAGTTCTTTTTGTTTAATGTGTGTAAGTATTTGCCTGCATATGTTTGTGTACTGTGTACCTGGTACCTGTGGAGGGTAGAAAAGGATATCAGATTTCCCTGGAACTAGAATGAAGAGATGGTTGTGAGCTGCCATGTGAATGCTGGCAACCAAACCCCAGTCCTCTGCAAGAGTAACAAGTACTCTTAACTGCTGAGTCCTCTCTCCAGTCCTTATGGTGTCTTTTAGTCTATACTTTGTACCCAGAGTACAGAGTTTTCTTTACCCTAATTTCAGTGAGACGTGGTATCACCAGCCCACAATCTAGCATCTCAGAGTTCTCTTTACTCTTGTGTGTTTGCCATAGTCCTTCTCTAATCTGCCTTTTCTGGGGTGCTAGTTGGCCACTTTCCCTGCATGATTCTCTTTTTTCTCAGGTCCCCCAGCCCAAATTAACCTTTGTATTCTCATGTCGAACTCACAGAGATCTGCCTGCCTCTTCGAAGGGCTGGGATTAAAGGCATGAGCTACCCACCATCCCCCAGTGATTTCAGTTTTTTTTTAATGGCTGGGTAATATTCCATTGTGTAAATGTACCACATTTTCTTTATCCATGCATTTGTTACTTAACATCTGGGTTTACAATTTCTGGCTGTAGAGCAACAATCAACATGATTGAGCAAGTGTCTCTGTAGTAGGATGAAGCCTCGTTTAGGTCTGTGTCCAAGAGTGGTATAGCAGGATGGATCTGGAGGTAGATTGATTCCCATCTTCCTGAAGCACTGCCACGCTGATTTATTTCCATAGTGCCTGTGCAGGTTTGCACTCCTACCAGCAACGGAGGATCATAATGTTAGAAAGAAAAATAAATTAATAAAAAACAATGAGATTGACTTACTATGGGATCAGCTAAACTTCTGAACTCATTAGATAATTGAATGACATCCATTTTTTAGTGGTTTAAGTCTAGGGAAGGAGCAAACATAAATAATCCAGTAAGTTAGTAGATAAGTGCTGTGGACAAGAAAGCAGGAAGTAGAAAGGATGATGTAGGCTTATGTATTTTAAACAAGTTAAGTTGTAATTCCGAGAAAACTTGAAAGGAGTAAGAGTGAAACAAAAACTCATACTTTTTGGAGGAAGAATATTCCACATGATGGGAGCAGCCTTTGAAATTACTGACCTAGGAATACACTGTATTGCCTCATACATGGCACATTTTTTAGATGGTTCTTGTGAGAATCCTTATCAGAGTGCAGAAATGTCATCTTAATATGTATTAATCATCATCACTTAGTTGAAGGTACTTACCACAGCAGTAGACTGAAGAAGTACGTGTTGAGAAATATCCCTCCATAGAAGAACTGAATGGTACCAAGCAGTAGTGAGCACACTTTTTTCTGCTGACATGTCGTAAATAAACTGTTTTCCTCTGTATTATTTTTATTCTTCCAATAAAGACATAAAATTCAATGGGAATGAGTCTTAATTACGGTCATTATGTCTAGAGACCATGTGGGTAAGTCTCAAATCAGTAATGTCCTTTATGTTAGTTCAAGTGACAAGAGTTTTGACAGCTTTTCATAGTCTAATTGGCTATTAGGCCTTTTACCTTTGTGGAATTCCTTATACTTTTTGTATGCTTACTGTATTTCACTATATTTTGCCATAGGCTTACTAATTGTAATTTCTTTTATGAATTGCCAGTTCATATCTTCCTTTGCTAATTTTTTTGGGGTCTTGATATTTTCGCTTTTTTAAAAGGTTTGTTGTCTTTGTAATTGATGGGAATTGTAACACTAGAACTGTCACTTTTCCCCAAGGCTTTTAAAGAAACAGTTTTTTCATCGGGCTCTAAAAGTAATGAAAATGAAGTATGATAAAGACATAAAAAAAGAAAAAGATAAAGGAAAATCTGAAAGTGGGAAAGAAGAAGATAAAAAGAGCAAGAAAGAAAATATAAAAGAAGAAAAGACAAAAAAGGAAAAAGAGAAAAAAAAAGATGGTGAAAAGGAAGAGCCCAAAAAGGTAAGTTTCCCTGAAGTTAAACTAAAACATTTAAAATCATTGTGAGGACTGGAGAGATGGTGCAGAGGCCCTTCTTCGGGGGACCCAGGGTCCATTTCCAGCACCCACATGGAGGCTCCTCACCTCTGGCAACTCCAGGTCCAGGGATGTCTTCTGGCCTTCTTGAGAACTCTGCATGCACATGATGCAGACACATGCAGGAAAAACACCCAAACACATAAGTGAAAAAAGTAAAGATCATCTGTACATGTGATCTTTAACTGGCCTGTGATCATAAAGCCTTTACAGCTATGGGAGATAACTGTCAGGACTATTTGTAAACACTGAGCTTAAGGATTTTTATTAGTGTTGAAAGTCAGGATTTTTCACCTCATGAATGTCACAGCTTTTGTTCCTGAAGTGTTTTATTCTACTCATTTGTCTATTCATAGGAAGAAACTCCAGGAACTCCAAAAAAGAAGGAAACTAAGAAAAAATTTAAGCTTGAGCCACATGATGACCAAGTTTTTCTGGATGGAAATGAGGTGAGATTAGAATATTGGATTTGAGTATGATAGAATTCTAGTTTTTCATAGAAAATCTTAGAAATATATTTGATACCATCACTATGAAAAGAAATAATGTAGAAAAATCTAATGGTACATTTAAGTAAATGAAAATAACTTTCAAAAAATCTATACTTTTCTAATGTAGTTTTATATAGAATCAGATTTGACTGGGTATGAGTGATATGAACCCTGAAATTACAGTAGCTTTAGTACAAGATAGATGCCGATTTCTTCCTCATTAATATTCTCTAGGGGTGAGCAGTACAGTCAGGAAGCTCCATGGCAGGCCCAAGCTCCTTCCTTTTTTCCTGTGTTGGAATCTTCTTGCCAAGGTGCCTCATGGTCCATGATGATTGTTAACCTTTAAACTACATTCACAGAGAAAAAGGAATGAGAGGCATATGCCTTCCTTTTTAGCAGACTATCTTATGGACACATACTTGGATGAACTTTTTACATTAGGAGCTTAATTTGTCCAGTTAAAATGCAGAATTTCTATTATTATCAAAGAGAAGAAGCAGAATGGCTCATAGGGATCACCTACTGATCTCTGGCTCTTCAACAATGTCTCATCAGAAACAGCTATTGAGAAGACTGAAATTTTCAACATTGCTAATGCTTTGTTCAAGGAGATAGTTCCATTATACCTTTTGTAGCGAGATTTGTGTGGTGATGGCCGTGCATGAAGACTGTTACGGTAGTCACTTAACTACTGCAAAAATAGTGACTATGTCCTAGCTGCTGAACTGTTGTAAATTTCAAGACATATTCTTTTTTGATACACTTAAACCAATTATCAGATATGCAAAAAGCGGTGGTTCCTGGGGCTCTCTGTTTGAAATTCTACAGTGGGAAGAGCTCAGATATATTGAGTTAAGTGTTGAGCTTATCAGTATGTGCCAGATATTTCACAGGTGCTGGAAATGATATAGTAAAATACAATGAAAGCCTCTGCAGGAAAGCTTTTATAGTCCACTAAAGATATAGGCACCTAAACATCTTTCTGTATTACGTTGTAGTAAGCATTACTGGTGTGAGAACATCAATTAGGTACACTTAATTAAGAGGGATAAGGAGAGTCTGGAGATAATGGACACCTGACTTAAGCCTTCAGAACTGACTGGCAGGTTGCCCATTGTACCAGGAAAGAATTATAGGTCTGTTAGGGAGGAAGCAGGGTGAACAAAAGCTGGATGCTTGTCATCTTGTAAAGGTTAGGTTGTGTACACACACTCCCACACTCAAGGAACTGGACTTCAAATTGGAAAATGTCTCTTTAAAATATGGGGTTTTCAGGTTTTATTTAGTGATGACTAGCAAAATTAATGTTTGTGACTAATTCTCTGGGGAAAATGTAAAAGTAAAATAGAGGTTGAATTGAAATCCCAAGTGTTAGAATTACAAATAAATCAGAAAAAACAATAAAAGATCTTGTTCAAAATTGAACTAGGAAATGGAAGAACACTGTAATTTACAGAAACTGAGCGAAAACTAAGAGTCTTTTAATGATGAGTATGGTTGTGATCTGAAAGGAAAAGCTCTTAGTGTGTTAGGAAGTCGGGGTGCCTTTGAGGAGCTGCAGTGTAAACATGACTTACTAATGGAACTGCAGTGTAGAGTAAACATTACTAATGTGACTAGAACTTTTAAGCACCCAGGTTTCTTGATTCTTCTAGGTTTATGTGTGGATCTATGACCCAGTTCACATTAAAACATTTGTCATGGGATTAATTCTTGGTAAGTAGGAGGATATAAGTAGCTTTTCAGTATAAGCTAACGTTTAGAGGGCAAAATGTAGCACCCCAAAGAAAAATATTTCTAAATTTAATACAAAGTAAAAAATGTTTAAGAGGGAACTGTCTAAAAGGATACTTTGCATAAAATTAGAATATAAATAATGAACTAAAAGTGTTTGTAACAACTAAAAGACTTTTAAGAGATTAACATGGTAATCAACCTGGTTTTTTTAAAAAAAAAAAAGATAAATGTAGCTCACAGAGGAAGAAACACACTGACCAGTCATTGTGAATAAGACTTAATCATAACAGAGCGAAGTAGCACAGATTAAGGTTACAGAAGTGAACAGTGAAAGTCCTGGGCGAGGAGACACACACTCCAACAACTGATGTCTTCTCTTCTTTACCTGCACACAGGCAGTTTGCAGTCCCTTTCCAATTGTAGATGTCAATACATTGACCCTGTAAGTCTTGCAGGAACTTATCCTATATTCACCCATGTTGTGCACACAGTTGAGCACAGTGTGTGCACGTCCTTGTTTACTATTTTAATCCACATACTTCATACTACATTTAAAGTAAACAGTCCAGCACATGTCGTTCAAGTTTTAAATGCCTGTGTCTTCTGACTACCAATGGCATAAAAAGAAGCCACTGTTAGCTTGTTCAGTGTGATTGGGTTTTGTTTGTGGTTGCAGTGCCTGGGATCAAACCCAGGGTCTTACACATGCTAGGCAAGCACTTCACCACTGAGCTACATCCCAGCCTAGATAACTCCTGTTATGTAGTCCAGTCCCCTGCAGTATGCATGTACAGGTATATTCGCGGGATTTGTCTCTTTTCATGTAAAATGAAAGCAGTTCAGGTTCCTCAGAGGAAGAATGAGATAATGGCAGTGTAATAGACTCCTTTAAAGAATGGAAGAGAAAACTGCCAGAGTGGGAATTACATAAGTTCACTTATTTAGAAAAGATTATTTGTAACTGTTGTATTGCCCTTAAGCAGTCTCTGGGGGTAGAATAAGCTTAGTAGTGTTTACTGATGAACAGTGGGACAAAAACTAAATGATTTCATCTTCACTATAGCCTTTCACTCATTTTTCATATGGGTATTAAACTTGTGCATGTATTTTTTTAAAGTTTGGAGCAAGATTGGGTGGGAAAGAATAATTAAACAACTTAGCAAAAACAGATACTAATTAAAATATGATTGGTCAGTAGGATGTTATAGGATCCCATTTAGAGGAACTTAAGTAAGAATTGAAACTGAATTAACACCAAAAGGGTAGTGCTGTAGGTTGCTTACAATGTGGTAGTCACTCTGTCGTTAACTCCTTCTAATATCTCATTCCAATAAGAACAGGTAGTTATCAAACACAAGGTAAATTAGCTTTGGAAAGTGTACCTGGTTTACACATGATAGAGCAGGAATTGAATCCTGTTCTTAATGGGAAAGACCTAATAACGAGGCTGGTTATTTCTTAACAGTTTTCCCTGAGGCCCTACTATAATTGAAAAAAAACTAGAGGTGCTTATGTATAGTTTCCCTAACCACACTGCCCATTTTTTCTTAAGAGTCTGTGAATCTGATTCTCCTGGAGAGGGCTGAGAAGGAGTCTTCAGAATTTTGAGAGTGGGGTATTATTTTATTGATTTTGTTGTTGTTGTTGATTTTGGTTTTTCTAGACAGGATTTCTCTGTGTAACAGCCCTGGCTGTCCTGGAACTTGTTTTGTAGACCAGGCTGGCCTCGAACTCACAGAATTCCCCCTGCCTCTGCCTCCCGAGTGCTAGGATTAAAGGTTTGCACCTCCACCATCCAGCTGGTTTGTTTTTTTGTTTTTGTTTTTTTTTTTAAGATTCCTTACTCCTAATATTTAAAAAAAAAAGCTTCAAAATGACAGTAGTTGGTGATTTAATGAATAGTTTTAATTTATACAGTAATTTTTATAATTAATGTGATCTGGACTTTTAAAACATACTAACCTATTTTAAGAACTATATAAAGTGAAATTGCTGATAATTCATCATTTTTATGCAAATGGTACGTTTTTGCTTCAGGGATTTAACAGTTTCCCTCTAAGAAAAGAATGTATTCACTGTTAATTGTAGTCAAGCCATTCAAGTATTGGTTGTAAAAGTTGGAACTTTCTTGTCACTTCCTTTCTTACTCCAGTTATTGCGGTGATAGCAGCCACCCTCTTCCCTCTCTGGCCAGCAGAGATGAGAGTAGGTGTTTATTACCTCAGTGTGGGCGCAGGCTGCTTTGTAGCCAGCATTCTTCTCCTTGCTATTGGTAAGTGGTTAATAACACCGATCTTGGTATATATAAGGTAGGTATTAAGCACTTAGACCTTAACCCAGAGCTCCAGTGAAGCTGAAAAGCAAAATTAATACAGAGAAGTCAAGAAGTGTGGGACCCTCCTTTCTAGGTCAAATCTCAGCTCAAACCTGATTGCATTGGCTCTGATCTGAGATTTGCCTATATCTTTTCAAAACTTAATCTTGTATTAATACTGCATTTGATTAATGAACATAATTCTGTACAGTATAAAAGACAATTTGTGTGTGTGTGTGCACACGTGCGCGTGCATTGACGAATGATTAAATCAAGTTAAAATACCCATTGCCTTGTTTAGTTATCATTTTTTATGGTGAGACATTTGAAATTTACTCTTAGTAATTTTGAAATATATAATATATTACTGTATTTTAATCTGCATTTAGTTTATGTTTTAAAATTAGCTATAATGAAGGTTTGTTTTTGCAGTGGTGAATCATTATTAGATATTTGAGGAAAGGTAAATGTAACTTGTATTAAATATTTAAGTTCAATTCATGTATTCAGTTAAGTGGTTCTAAACAATCTGTTTGCCACTTTAGGGACAATTACAACTTTTCACTTGGGTACCAAAATTAATTCTAGAAATTAAGAAACTAAATAACTAAAAACCAAGTAGGAAAACAAAGTAAATGGTTTTTAGCATTCAGAATTATTGAGATCTTTCATGCCTTTTTTTAAAGACAGGATCTCACTATGTGAGACCAGGTTGGCCTCTAACTCACAGAGATCCACCTGCCTCTGCCTTTCCAAGTGCTAGAATTAAAAGCATGTGCCACCACTCCCAGCCAAGAATAGAACTGCTTTATAGAAAAATAAATCACCCACAGTGTTGATCCAGTTTCTATTGTTGAAAGACACACCTTGGTCAACATTGACTAAACTAGATGCATACTCTCTGATAGATAATTTTTGTTTTTGTAAAGCATCATTACTATAGTGCTAAACAGTTACTCTATTCACACTTTTCCCCTGGTCGCCAGGGTATCCTGAGTTGAGGCCACCCCCCACATGAACCCAGGAGTTCATCTGCTAATTTTCAGTCTACCATAGTGACAGGACTCCGCCCCCCACATTTTTCTGTGATCCCTGACTAAATGAGCCCTTTTCTACCTAACTTTCACTTTTTTCATTCCTCTAGCTTAGTCACCTTGAGAAAAATCCTTTGCTGCTTCTGCAGACAGCACAACACAATTGTAGGCCAAGAAATAATAACCAGTCCTGTTAAACAGGTAGCTCGTGTCAGTGTGGTGCCTGTGTCAAGGAGAAAAGCCGTAAACATCGAACTACATTTAGACTCGGTAAAATTGATGTCACCTGGCTGTCAAACCAGTGACATTTACAAAACAGCATTGAAGTTTTTCAGGAAAGGGTTAGCTCTACACAGTGAATTAGTCTAGTTGCTATATTTTAATTCACTCATAGTCACTATAATTTATGTTAGATTGTTTTGACCTTTGAAAGTTGTTTCTTGAATTTTGAAAATATTTTTCCAGGTTCCTATGTATATAAATATGTAGTATGGATCAGAAGCAAACCCAACATGTAATTACAAATATATATTAAGCAAGGTCTCGTGTCTTGAGACCAAGCTAGCATCAAAATTGCTGTGTAGCAGAGGATGACCTTGAATTTATGACTCCCTGTTTCTGTGTCCCAAGTGCTGGCATTACAGGCATACATCACCATGCCTGGTTTTGTGTGGTGCTGGAAATGAAATCCAGGGCCGCTTCCTGCTTGCTAGGCAGGCACTCCAACCGACTGAGCTAATTCCACCCTACAAATTTTTCTTTGAAGTAGTTTTGATCTATGAAAAGAAAAATCACAAATCTGTACATAATTGGTAAATAATAGAAAACCATCTGAAATACTGAGGTTTCTGATAATATACTAAGCCAAGTGTGGTTACAAAACCCTGTTACCCCAGCTACTTGGAAGGCTGAGGCAGGACAGTCACAGGCTCTGGACAGTGTAGCCTGTCTCAGAATTTGAGGATAGGGGTTGAGGATAGTTTTGTGTTGCCTACCTGACAGGCCGCCCTGGATTCAAGCCCAAGTCCCAACGAAAACACCAAGAAAAGAGTTACTCATAGACTGACTGTTTGAGTAGTCTTGCTGTGTGAGCATTGCATTTTCCTGGAGTTTCTTTGGTTATTTCTTGTAGTTTTTAGATAAAATCCTGATGTATAAGCCCAAACCTTTCCTCCAAATGCTGAGATTGCAGGCATGCACCGCTATACCTAGTTTACATTTTTAGATACATAAAATTTTTCTTAATATTGAGGCAGTTGGTACTTAAACAAAATTTACCTAATTAATAAAACAAGAATTCGACAATAGAAATTTTCTAATGCCCGAATTCTTTTTCCAAAGCTGAGCTAACTTTTAGACAAGTTAGCACATGCTTTAGCTCCATAGCATATGTAAGGGTCCACTGAATTGTTTACATTTATTTTAAAATCAGAAATAATATGTATTTCTATATATACACTTATTCAGCATTATATTTGCTTTTATAACATGTTGTATGTTGGATATAGTTTTAGTATTTTTTTAATCAAGACAAGCACATAAGGACCAAGAAGTAAGGCTACATTGCATTTTCCTTTTTCACTGGTAGATTTCTTAATCATTCATAACTCTTACATGTTCTTCTTTCTTTACACCATGATCCCATGGATGCTTCAGTTTCCATCTGACTACTATGTTTACTGAAGTACATCACAAAATGCATAAATCCTAAGTGTATGTCCATGAAACAGCACCCAGATTTGAAAAAAAAATAGTAATTTTTTAAGAGTGTCATTATGACATTTGTGCCCTCAGTTGAGAGCAGAATGCAGAATACTTTGCAATATTGTCATCTGCTAAGCTAGTCTGATTTTAAATATTCATCTTTATGATGCGTAAATGTGCTAATAAAGCTAACTATTATGTCAGTTCCTTATTCACAAAACTCTCCCAGTGGTTGATTCAGTGCTTAATTTATTCAGGAGAAACTTTTCTCCCCACAGCTCGCTGTATTCTGTTCCTCATCATTTGGCTGATAACTGGAGGAAGACACCACTTTTGGTTCTTGCCAAACCTGACTGCTGATGTGGGCTTCATTGACTCCTTCAGGCCTCTATACACACACGAATACAAAGGACCAAAAGCAGACTCAAAGAAAGACGAGAGATCGGAAACCAAAAGGCAACAGAAGTCCGACAGTGAGGAAAAGTCAGACAGTGAGAAAAAGGAGGATGACGAGGGGAAAGTAGCAGCAGGAAATCATGGAACAGAAGGCTCAGGTGGAGAGCGCCACTCAGACACAGACAGTGACAGGAGGGAAGATGACCGCTCCCAACACAGTAGTGGGAACGGGAATGATTTTGAAATGATCACGAAAGAGGAACTGGAACAGCAGACAGATGGAGATTGTGATGAGGAGGATGACAAGGATGGAGAAATGCCTAAATCTGCACATGAAAAGTCATAATCCGACTCATTGGGGACTGAAGTGAAGCAGGTTGGGTTTTCTGTGTTGGGTGATCATCATAATGTACACATGACATTTGTAGCATTCTTTAAATCCATTTTCTGAGATGTATTTGACATTCAGTTACAGTCAGCCTTTTGTTTTGTAGGACATTGGTACTATTGGCCCAGTCGAAGCCATTAATAACTTTATCCATCAGATTATTTTACAGTGAGTAGGCCTCATTTTGATAGTCATCAAAGAAACATTGTCTACAGTGACATTTAGATTAAGGGCATTTTTGATAGTTGTATGGCTTTTTACTGTTAGACTAATGGAAATCACTAAAGAAACTGCAGCATTTCAAATTATGCATAAGTATATAGCCATTTTGCAGTTTCTTTATGATGAAATGCTTAAACTCATTGTTCTTGGTAGTTATGCTTTTGTTTTTCTTCATGAAATTATACCAGAAAATTCCTTTTTAAGATTTTGAGTTAGCAGGGATCAAGAGCATTTCGTGGAAACAAACCAGCTAGTAACAGTACAGCAACATTTTTAATTTAGCTACAAATTCTCCTTTTCCAGCTTAGGAAGTTCAAACTGAATTGTGCATTCAATCCAGAGAAAGGTGGTCATCTCCAACAGAAAGTGAAGAGCAGTGATTGGAAGGTGAGGGCTCTTCCTTCCTCCCATCTCCTTGTCATAACATAAAATGTATTCTGTACATAATTTACAAATAAAATATTTTATTTTAATTGTTACTTATCATTTAGACATTTCTCAACACTTAAATTTGTAAAAGGAAAACCATGTAAGGGTATGTTTTTAGAGTTTCCGTAACCACAGAACATCTGATCTTTCTACAGCAGCTTCAGTTGTGTGCCAACATTCCATGTATTTTAATGTGAGTACAAATGATTCTTATTTTAAGTAAGAACAGATTTAAAGTAGCTGTGTTGTATGCCTTAATGTTCATTTTGATTTTCAATCTTTACATCTAGAAATGGGGACTATGTTATCAGACCAGGAGGCACTGCTGTGAGAGACAATTTGCTGTTCTCAAATACCAATTAAAAATAAAGGATATAAAAGAAAACATAGAAAACCATTGGACTCTAATTGCTTCAAACTGGTTCTGCCATTTTATTTTTTTACACAGTTTAGTTACAAACCTTTTTTTAAAAAAAATCTTGTTTACTTACAAGTATTCATTCCTTGGAGCTACAGTCTTACACACTGATAGTGAGCAGTAAATGACTTTCCTCCAGTCACAGTGGTTTTGCTATAGTTAGTAAGTGGTGGAATATGTAAGGTCTTCATCTTTAGGCTGTTGCCCCTATGAGTGTTTGACTAAAAGATGACTTTTAATTGTGAGAAAGTGCATTCTGTGTGTATTGAAATCTTATGAAATATGGCTTGATTGTTTCTTTAGTCTTCCTTGTGTGTGGACGGAATTGGGGCTGTTGTCTTTTAAGGGTTTTCTCAAAGCACTGTGCGTTGATTGTAGTGCCTGGGAAGTTTTCATCCACGTTTGCAGAGCCCTGCTACTTCATTTACACAGTAAGGAAAAGGATAATTACAGCTTATGAACTTACTAGTTACAGTACATTAATACCTATCTGGGGCTGTGAAAATGGAACCAGAATGTTTTATAACAGTAAAACTGCTTTGTTAACCTTTACTATTATGGTACCCAGGCACTCAATATTTATGTGCAAGTTCTTTATATGTCCTGTGTCTAGTCTAAAAAGTGAGGAATGCTAGCTATAAAGTCCACCCATTGATATGTGTGAATTTCTACAGATTACTAGTAACATTTCATAAATATTTGATGACCTTTGGGGGGGAATATTCTTACTGTAGTTAAATATGAACTAGAAATTTCAGCTTAATTTCTATTGTATGCTTCAAGGTTGAACACTTTAAACAAATCAAAAATCAAAATGCTTCCTCTGTCCTAGTCTTCAGAAGTCTTTGTTGGCTAACTAAATATCCTTGTGTCCAAGCATGGAGAATTGTTTACAATAGCCAATGGAGTGGGGATTCTTAAAAAAATGATTTCATATGCTGCTGTTAAGTAGAAGCACAAAGCTTTTGAGTAATGTGGGGTTTATTGTGGAGTGTGTGTATATTGGCCTAAGCAGGATTGAACTAATGAGGGCCTGAGTCCATGGAGATGGAAGAATAGTGCATATGTGAATGTTCTCAAAATTAACCTATTATTATATAGGGTGCTTTTCCTTCTCCCTCCTACTGAATTCTTTAATTTTTAAATTATAAGGCCTTCTAGAGAATGTTAACTGATAATCTTAATGAATACTACTCAGAAAGTAATAAATTTTAATATATTACATTGAAATATGCAGTAGTGGTGGATTTTGGTGTTTTCTCCCTCTTTCTGGTTTTTTATTGTGAGAACCAATTAATTAGCTTCTGGCTAGAAAATCATGTCATTTATAAGTTTGCTTTTTTAAAAATTTTAAGAATTGAAAAACAGTATGTACAGTTTTTCATTATGATTACATTTTCTGAAGTCTAGAACACAGGATTAGCAAATCCTGAACCACCATGTCTAAGGGAAATATGGGGCTTGGCTTCTACAAGCCTCTGTTAGTAGCATTTAACCAACCAACAATAAACCTGTTTTAGCTGTCTGTTTAAAAGACACGGTAACATGTGTTATCGACTCCTTAACATTGAAGTCATGACCAATAGAGTATTAGCTTCTGCCCAGACATAACTCACATCATTGTATTTTCACCCTTAGGGAACATGAGATGGCATTTTAACACTACCTTTGGTGACCATTTTAAACAAAAGCATCAACAAAAAGCACAAAAGTGAAAAACAGATAAACAGCAAAAAAGCAGTGTAAGTTGTAGAAAAAGGCAGCTCTGTTCAACTGCCTCTGCCCCCTGGAATAGAATATATTGGTGAATCATGCTCCAATATTGAGTAGTGTTTTAAATATTTACTCTGCCTGGAAATAGTTTCGAATTATATCATTAGTAAATTGCCTTTTCTCTATTATAGCTGTATTTCAGGTCTATTCATTGCTTCAGTAATACTGAGCTCATTCATTCATATGTCAGAATCTACTAGGCACACTGGTGAATGAAAGTCCAGTTCTGCCACCATGGAGCTCCAAGCAGTGTGATGAGTGCCATGCAAGGGTTTGCTAGATACACTGGGTAACTTACTTGCCCAGCTCCTGGTTCTGCTTACTGAGGGAACCTGAATGGAAATGAGCAGTGGGCTCCTGGCTTCTGGAGGTGGGTGGGGCAGAAGTGTCACAGCCAGAAGGCTGTCTTGGTTGACAAAGGTCACCACTTTTCCTAAATACCCTTCCCTGCTCCTGTGCTGACACTCTTTGGTCAGGGTGACATCTGTCCTGATGCTACCTCATGCGGTTTCTAAAGCTAAGTGCTTCCTCTGTAGGCCCTGTAAGATGAGTTGCTAAATGGTCTTAATAATAATAATAATAATAATAATAATAATAATAATACCCCGCAACCAGATATTGGGTGAATTCTGAAAGATCAGAGAAGCAGAACAAGCCACAGCCAACCTCACCTCGATAACTCCTCATTCAATCCTGTTTCCTCTAGTCCTCAGACTGAAAGCCTCTGAGTCCTCACTCAATGGATCTCAGCTGAACTGCTGCTCAAAAGCCTCTAGTTCCTGGTTCTCATGCTTTATATACCTTTCTGCTTCCTGCCATTACTTCCTGGGATTAAAAGCATGTATTCTTCCCAAGCAAAGAGTGAGCTCTCAAGTGCTGGGATTAAAGGCGTGTGCCACCACGCCTGGCTCTGTTTCCATTGTGGCCTTGAGCTCACAGAGATCCGGACAGCTCTCTGCCTCCTGAGTGATAGGATTAAAGATGTGTGCTACCATTGCCTGGCCTGTGTCTAATCTAGTGGCTGTTCTGTTCTCTGACCCCCAAATAAGTTTATTAGGGTGCACAATGTATTGGGGGACACAATATATCACCACAGGCCCTGTTCCCACACATACCAAAACTGCTGGTGTCTTCAGAGTGTCCATATAAAGTCTTTCTGCTGGCATTAAAACCAGATAACTACCTGCTTATCAGCCTCATTTGCATATCCCACTTTCTTCATGCAAGTGTATGTAACAGATAAATGCATTAATACACGTGAACCTAGTTCAGAGTCGCTTAAACTTAGTTACATGGCTTTTCTACCCTGTCATTTTAACATGAAGAATACATCATTAAGTTAGCCATTTTAGAGTTGGAAGAAAAAAATACTTTTTTGTTGTTGTTTTTTTGGTTTTTTTGAGACAGGGGTTCTTTGTATAGTTTTGGTTCTTGTCCTGGATCTTGTTATGTAGACCAGGCTCACCTCGAACTCACAGAGATCTGCCTGGCTCTGCCTCCTGAGTGCTGGGATTAAAGGTGTGTGCCACCACTGCCTGGCTTTTTTTTTTCTCAAAGATTTAATTTTGAGTGTGTGGGTTCCTGTGGAGGGCAGAAGAGGGTGTCAGGTCCCCTGGAGCTTGAGTTACAGGTAATTGGGAGCTACCCAATGTGGCTCAGGTCCATCACTGAGTCCCCAGTCCCTGTGACCTCTGTTACCATGGCATTAAAGGGGGAGAGCAGGATATTTTTCTCAAGTCAAATCATTATACCAAAGCCTCATTTTTACTTTAAGGGAATACCTAGACCACTTCACATTTTTTGTACCATAGGCCTTTCTTCAAAATAAGGTGTCTTTAGTGTTCTATTGCTGTGAAGAGACACCATAACCATGGCAACTCTTAATAAAGAAAAACACTTAGTTGGGTGGCTTACAGTTCAGAGATTCAGTCCATTATTTTGGTGGAACATGGCGGCACAGCAGGCAGACGTGCTGCTGGAGAAGGAGCTGGGAGTTCTGTATCTTGATCCAGAGGCAACAGGAAGTGAACTTCATGGAACTTGAGCAGAGAAGATCTCAATGCCCATCCCCCACAGCAATACACTTCCTCCAACAAGGCCACACCTCCTAACAGTGCCACTCTCTTTGGGGGCCTTTTTCTTTCAAACCACCACATAAGGTTTTTTTATTTTTTTGTTCATTTATTTTGTTTTTTAGACAGTGTTTGCATGTAGCCACATGGCAAAGTATGGACTTTGATTATGATTATGACCTAAGTAATCATATTTGTCAGTGTGCCATTCCAAAATCCAATGATACTTTATTTAATGTAATTCTTAACATTCACACCATGCCTCCTTCGTTAACACCAATAACAAACTTCACGTGTGTTTATAGGGTTTTAAGTAGATTATATCTTTTAGATAATAGTGAAGATTTTTCTTGTAGCAACCTTTTTAAATAGGAGAAGCAGGTCAGGCACCCATCCTGATAATTCTTCAGTCATTTGGCAAACATCCCCAGAACAGCTATTGTTGCCAGGCGCTATGTGATTGCCTAAGTCAAGGAGCATGGACTCATGCAGATAGTTACAACAGTGGTGTGTGATGGTAAGCGTATCTGGCTTGCCTGTGCCATCATAGAAATGAATGCCAGTGCAGAACAGGGAAGTCTGGAGAGGCTTGCCCTGGGTGTATCTTGATCTGAAAGGATGAGATAGTGTTATCTCAGGTCAAAAATAGAGAAGATGCATCAAGATGTGTGTCTAGTTAGTGTTTCTAGGCTGAAATGACAAAAACCAATGTGGGGAGGAAAGGATCTGTTTCACTTTACATTGTAAGTCCATCACTGAGGGAAGCCAGGGCAGGAACTGGAGGCGGGAACTGATGCAGAAGTCATGGAGGAGTGCTGCTTACTGGTGGTTTCTCTATGACTTGCTCAGTCTGCTTACTTGCTTTCTTTTTGTCTTTACGGGGGGGGGGGGGGGTGTTGTTTTTTGTTTTGTTGTTTGGTTTGATTTGGTTTTTGGTTTTTGAGACAGGATTTCTCTCTGTGTAAAAGCCCTGGCTGTCCTGGAACTTGCTTTGTAGTCTAAGCTGGCCTCAAACTCACAGAGATCTGCCTGCCTCTGTCTCCCAAGTACTAGGATTAAAGGTGTGTGCTACCGCCTCCCGGCTTTAATCTGCTTTTTTTTAAATTACGTTTTGAGATTATAATTTAAATCATTTTTTGAGACTACCATTTTCCCTTCCCTTTCCTCATTCCAAACCCTCCTCTATATCCCTCGTTGTTTTTCAAATTCCTGGCTTCTATTTTTATTAATTTTTGTTACTGAATACATTCCCAAATACATAAGTAAAATCTGCTCAGTCTGTATAATGTTAACCTGTATGTGTGTTTTCAGGGCTGACTTCTTGGTATTGGAGAACCAATTGATGTGTTATTAGGGAAGACCATTTCTCCTGTCTGAGCATACCTGTAGTTGTTTGTATAGGGTTGAGGCCTCATGGAATGTCCCCATTCCATGTTAGCATGTCTGTTGTTCTTGTTCAGCTCATGTTGAGGCAGTCATGTTGGTGACCTGATGGGTGTAAACTTCTGACCTTACTAGGAGACACAATCTCACAGCAAACTCCCAAATCCTCTGGCTCTGACAGTCTTCCCAAACCTACTTCTGCAGTGACCCCTAAGGCTTCACTTCCAGGAGTTTGGTTGTATGTATACTGTTGGGACTGAGCTCCACAATTCTAAATTTTGATTGCTTATGATTTTCTGTAAAGATCTCTGTCACAAAGAGAAGTTTCCTTATCTGTGGGTATAAAGACAAATATTTAGAATGCAGTTATGGGTTCTGCCCATTTGTAAAGTGGCAGTTATAGGTTCTCTCCCAAGGTCCATGACTTCACTAGCCCTGGCTTATTTGGCCAAGTTTCTGGTACCAGGCATGATTTCCCTCTTTTTGAGGGGTCTTATATCCAGTTAGATAGTTGTTGGTTACTGCCTGATATGCATGCCACTACACCCTTAGGGTTATTATGCCACCCATGCTGGTCATTGTTGTGGTTCCTAGGCATCATAGCTAGGTTGGACTGTTGGTGGCTTCCCTCCTTTGGAAGCTTGCCTGGCACCTTCTGGTACCATGAAAGTTAGTCCTCAGGCATTCAGGTCAGTTCCAGCCTAGGGGCCTCTGGGCCCTGTTTCTGAAATACATGATGTTTTCAGCAATAGGAACTTACCTTCCACTTCTGTCTTGGTGGGACAACCAAGGGCGGTAGAAATAGTATGTAATGTTTGGGGAGTCTCTTGGATAATCGTGACCAATAACCCAAAAGAGGGCTTCTCATGTCTGATGTTGGCTTTTGTTAGATTATCTTTGTCTCTTGAGAGCATTGCCAGCCCAGATGGGAAATTGTCATTTAAATTATACGTTTATTTATATGCTGACTCAAGAGTATAAATTTAGGTAGTTAATAGTATGATTCCTTATGACTTTTTCAGAATCCTTCCTGTTTTACCCTCCTTTTCCCTGTGTTTATCAGCCTGCTTTGTTCTAGGTTGCAGGACCACCAGCACGGGTGGTACCACCCACAGTGAGCTGGCTCATCCACATCCATCATCAGTCAAGAAAATGCACCATAGGCTTGCCTATGGACCAAACTGTTGAGGATGTTTCCTCAATTCCCTCTTCCCAAATGACTATGGCTTATGTCACGTTGACATAAAACCAGCTAACACAATGTGCAAATCAAGAACCAGCGTGGGCCTGGTATGCTCCTGGAACTACAAACAGTTTAAGTTTAGCTAGACGAGGTTTTACCACAGGAAAGATCACTGCATTAGTCCATTAGTTTGGGACATAATATGCCTCCCCAGTAGAATCATTACTCTGCACACTGAGGGTTAAAAGCAAAGCTCTTTAATGTGCTCGCCTGGATGGAGCTAATGTCCAAGGAAGAGCCAGCCTCAAACAGAAGAGTTTACTAGCTTGCATACACCTTAGGCTGTGCGTTTTATACATGCTGCCATCCTTAAATCTTCTTGAGGTTCCACATTTCAAACAGTTTAAACTGACAGGAGGCTGGAGTCTGACCACTCGGGCAGATGGGAGATTCACACGGCAGATAGTAACAGAGTTGTTTCTGGAGTTCACCAGTGTTTCCTTTTCAGATAGCTGTTACCCAGGGCGTCTTGCCCACCTGGCAGAATGATGTTTTTCCTGATAAGGGCACTGGGGACTTAATGGCTGGTTCTAAGTCAGGGCTGTCTTTGCTATGGGAACAGAGCCTAACAGCTGGTGAATCCTGGTCAACAAATATTTACATTGTAGAATCCTAAACTGTGCTTCTCTCTAACAGGCCTGGTTAGCAGACCACTTATGTTTGGGGTGTTTTGGAGGCAGTGCTCCTAAGTTCCGCTTGTGTGACTTAATGTCTCCGAAGCAAATACACTAGTAAACCCTTCATACCTTCATTTTTTATTTTATTACTCTGAGTTTCTCGGAAAGCACACCCTCTCCTCTGCAGTAGTCACACCATCTAGTCCAAGACTGGGTGCCCAGGCAAGCCCCTTACCCCCTTAGGGCGTCTTGAGTTCCAAGGACCCTGTGGAGCAGACGATGGCAGGAGCAATGTTGCCTCCCCACGAGCAAAGTCTATCCAGAAATAACCCTAGCACGGACCAGCAGAGCACAGGCAAGACCAGGAATACATGAGACAGCAAGAACATGTCTGTGAGCCTCCAACTCTAGCTCTGCCCAAAGCCACTCCTGAGCTTTTTAGTCATGGAAGCCAAGGAGTGATTCATTTTTGCATAAGCTACTTTGAATGCAATTTCCATCTGGAACTGAAAGATGGCTGGCACACACAGTAATAAGTACCAACAGTGAAAAAAGATTCCATCAAACTTGCGTCTTAAACCACACTTTGTTATCCTGGAAATCCAGGGCAAACGATTTTGTTTTGTTCGTTTCACTTTTGTTTTAGACAAGGTTTTGTTATCTAGCCATGACCCTTAACTAGCAATCCTGTCGGTCTTGAATGCTAGGATTACAGGCGTGGAGAGAATCTTGGAAAGAAAATGATACTAATTTTAGTAATCATTAAATTCCCCAAATACTTGCAATAAGTCTTAGTTTTACACATTCTGACTACAATATCTGTTCTTGATATAAATTTTTTTAATATTATTACAGAAAACACTTATAAAAATAAACAGGAAACTTAGGAAATGCCGGATGTACAGTACATGTGCCTGCGTTTTAACAAAGGTGAGATGAGATCATAGCATGGGCACCTTACTCTTAGACTACTGAGAAATTACTGATCTGGAAAAGGAGTATGTGGGAAACCAGAACCACCAGCTTCAAGCTTTGAAGTGTGAACTCAGCCCTGGAATAATTACATGCCAGATATAGACTATTAGTATGTTAGAAGCCATCATCGGAGAGTGTGGCTTGTGGTTGGTCTTCACCGCCCCTGGGTAGAAAGGCAGGACAACTGCAGCTGGATCAGCAGCGGCGTCTGCTTCTGGATTCATGAGTCTGTCTTTCCATTGCACCACTTAATAAATTATTGACCAGACTTTTGTGGGTTCTCACTTCAGCCACCCACTCTTATATTTCCTTTGAGACAGGGCCTCTTACTAGCCTAGAACTTGCCAACAGCAGCGTAGCCAAAGCTCCAGGATTTCCTTGTCTACCTCCTCCAGCTGACTACTTAGCTTTGTCTATCAACTTGGCACAGCCTAGAGTCATCTGAGAGAGGAATTTGCCTAGCTCAGATTGGTCTATGGACATGTCTGTGGGGGAAGAGGTGTTCTCTTGATTGTTAGTTGATAGAGAAGGGCCCAGTCCACTGTGGACAGTACTGTTCCTAGACAGCTGGTTCTAAACTGTGTAAGAAAACTAGCTCAGGAGCTGGAGAGATGGCTCGGTGGTTAACAGCACCCACTGTACCAGAATTTGGATCTCATCACTCATATGGCAGCTCATAACTGTCTGTAAATCTAGTTCCAGGGGATCCAATGTCCTCTTTTTTTTTTTTTTTTTTGAAGATTTATTTATTTATTATGTATACAGCATGTATGACCAGAAGAGGGCAACAGACCTTATTACAGATGGTTGTGAGCCACTGTGTGATTGCTGGGAATTGAACTCAGGACCTCTGGAAGAGCAGTCAGTGTTCTTAACCTCTAAGCCATTTCTCCAGACCCACAATGTCCTCCTTTGACCTCCATAGGTACCAGACACACACGTGATGCACATACTACATTCAGACAAACATTTACACGCATAAAAATTAATCTTAAAAAATGAGACTTAAAACTGAGTAAGGCAGCTAGCAAGTCCCAGCATCCTTCATGGCTTCTGCTATACTCTTGGCTGTGAAATGAGTTGTTTGGTTGAAAGTACTGTTGTGCCGAATGGTACGTGGGACTACCTTGAGCTCCTGCTGTAACTCCCCTCAGTGATGGACTGTGACTTCTCCTCTCCTAGATTGCTTTTGGTAACTGCCGGGAGCCATCCCTTGCAGTGGGTGTAACAGGGTGTAAGGAGTCTGCGGGAGAAGGAAGTGAGCCAGGCCATGGTGGTCAGGAGAATCTTGCAGCCTGACTGACTAGCAGCCAGAGTGTTTATTTATACAGAATTTAGTTAGCAGGGATACATTCATGATGTTCTAAAACATAGATCATATCATTTTTGGTTTTGGACATGTGTTTCACTTCCTTTTGTTCATCTTTTAGTCATCATTAATAAACTATAACAGAACAGAGTTATCATTTCCAATAATTTCCCTTCAAGTTTTGACATCATTAATAAACAGAGTTATCATTCTTACTTATTAACTCCATGACCCAATTTTTGAGAATCTAGACACATATGACAGCCTGTGCTCAGGCTGGTTGCTTTGGTTGCTTCAAGGACACTAGATCAAAACAAAATCTTCAACTACCCTGGGCATTTTGCCATGTCCCAAGCAGTGTATTATTAACTCTTAGTGGTCAGAGTGCCCAGGAAAAATCCTCAGGCCAAAGCTGCTGTTATTATTCAGATTCTGATATAATATAATCAATGTTCACATTTATATCTTCATAGAATTTGTCTATATGTCTAATCTGGGCATTCTGTTGTTCCTTGGTCATATGACATTATAGTGGCTCTACATGAGCTAACTCTAACAGAGGGAGGTCCTGACACCTCATACTTTTATCATCTTTCCATTCCATACTTTACTTATCAATATGCCTCTATGTAGGGCAGAGTTGTATGCCATGTAATTGTCTGAGTGTACAGTGGGAAGAGGCCTGTATTCTGAACTGTGGACAATTCCTCTAGCCCACTGCATCTTGCTGACCTTTTTAATTTTACTTTGTTTTGAATATCTTGTTCCTGTATAAGTACAGGAACAGATGTTTCAAGAATGTCTCATAGCCTCATAAAGAGACCTGTGGCTTCTTTATGTATCACAATGTCCAAGGCATAAGGAAGACCTTCAAGTAGATAAGGATATCTCCCTAAAAGTGGGGGGGGGGAATAGTATGTTCAGGACATTCCTGGGAGAAGGCATAAATGATTCATAAGGAATTTTCCATCAATCCGACATCTCCAAATCGCACAAATATTAAAAGTGTCCCAAGTATGTACCAGGTGGAGATGAAAACCAAAGGTGGCATGGCAGCCATCATGTGGATCAGCTTTGCTGGATCTTGGTCAAGCAGCTGTGCTGGCTTTATGACTTCTGCCATTCTAATCAGATATGACTGTGCCAGGTAACAGTGGTGTTTGTCTCAGGTACAAAGAAGAAACTAGAAGATTGACACTGGGATTGCAAGGGCACACTGACAACACCCAGGCTTTTTGTAGGGCTCTGGGTGTCACACTCCTCGTGCTTGTAAGGCAAGCACTTCACCAACTGAGCTGCCTCCCCATCATCACACACGCACCAACAGTTGTGTGAGCCATACTACGAGTGCCAAGCCACAGTTATATACATGAATCATTTCCTGATAGCAGAGAACCAGCTCCTGCCAATGGGAACTCATTCCTACCCCTTTAACACCGCGTATTCTTCTTCCACACCCTCACACCCTGAGAGGTGTATTGACAGGTGTTAAGTCCATCCTGGCTTGGTCCTGGAACCCTGACTGGGATGACAGGAGAATGAAGAAACACAGACACACATACAGAAAAGCTAGCTAGGGTCGGCTGGGCTTTGCTTACTCTGATGCAGGCACTGATAGGAAACCCAGAAACTCAGGCATGAGGTTAACTGGTCTCCGTGGGAGGTCCCTGTGGGAGAGCAGTCTCAGCTGCAAATACTCCTGAGTAAGAAACTGTAGTGTATACTATTTATACACTGGCCTTAGGTAATGGTCAGTCATTGGTCAATAATACTTGGCCCCAAAGAAGGCTTTGTCATTTCCATAGATCCGATGCATCAGGGTTATTGATGTGGATGTGCCCATGTTAACAGTACACATTCACTCAGCCCTGCATCCACTCCACAGACAGAGATGAAGGAATGCTAGTTAGACTCCCAATATGGCCCACAGGTTGGTTTTCCAGGATACAGGCACAGCTCTGCAACACCAAGGCAGAGAGCATCCGGAAAGTGATTCCAGGCCACCAGCCTTTCCTGTCTTCACTCAGCCAACACTGACTGAACCTCTGTTATGATCTGAACTATAAAGTTAGAAACATGTGCCCTTTGTAGTCTCTAAACCCAGGCAGCAATCCAGGAAGGAGCAAAGAGCCAACATCAACCTCATGTGACAACAAACAGGAAGAGATTCTCTTTTGCCCTAATCCTTGTCATCTGCAAACTGTTGTTAAGGACGTGGTAAGTCAAGTACAGAGCAGAGCCCTGTGTGCAGTGGAGGTCTTTGAGAAGAAAGAGGAGCATGAAGGAAACCTTGGGCAGGCAGAAGGGAATGGTGGGGAGTGTCAGGGAGGGTCATTAGCTGCTGCTACTCCTGACTCGGTGTGCTTCCTTCTTAGCATTGACAGGACACTTTCCCATATTTGGAATATTGCCTTCCAGGAGTTCACAAACCCCAGAGAAAGATACCTGTGATGGGTTAGACTAGAAAGCAAAGGGACAAAATAACTCAGATGGGCCTCTTGGTTCAGATGCTCCAGCATAGAGTCCTAACATTCGGGACAATCGCAGAGAAATTCTGTTTGTCTCTTAAATAGCTGGTGTTAAGCTTGTGTAAAATGAAATCATAACTTCAGAATAGATAGCTGTTTACCCTCCTCCTGCCACATTAAAAAAAAAAAAAAGGGAAGCACAAAAGATGTGTTCTGTGCTGCTGAGAACAATCCCTTTTCCTTCCTGTTGCCTGGGGTTTTTTCTTGGTACAACATCTAATTACAGAATTTTTAAAATTTTCCAACAGATGTGTACTATACAACTCAGTGCCTCCAGTGGACGTCAGTTTCCCCCGACAGGCAAAGGCGACCAGAGCCCCACAGTGAAACGGGTTGGCTGTAATGTGTACAACTCATTTTCTGTTGTCTTTTGATGTTCTGCTGCTAGCACAGCTTAACTGGGAAATTAAGAAACACTAATTAATATTTGTGTGGTACTGATTTTATTTTGTTAAAAGTTAAACATTTGAAACACCAAATTGATTTTCATTTTCCACTATAATCTCTTTAGTAAATGACACATATACTGCTTATTTTTAATAAGCTTTTTAAAATTATTATATTTATTGATTTATTGATTTGAAGAGGGGTGTGCACATGCTAAGGCATGTGCGTAGTAGTCAGAGGACAACTTTCAGGAGTCAGTTCTCTTCCTACGTGGGTTCCAGGGAATGAGGTTGGGTTTCCAGGCTTGTCTGCAAGCGCCTCTGTCCACAGAGCCATCAGCAAACTTAGAAAAACATGCACAAATAATAGAGTTTCAATGAGTTATCACAAACACATCAGTCTGCCCCAAGCCCTCCCAGTCTCCCCGCCACCTCCGTCCCCTCCCCACCACACCGACCTTTGAAGTCATGAATTAGATTGGTCTCTGTTTGAACTTGGTGCAAGTGGGATTATTTTAAGTAAGACTTTGTGTACTTTTGCTCTTGTTTGGTTTGGGTTTTGTGGTGCTAGAGCCTGAACCCAATGACTTGTACATAATGTGCTCTGAGCTGCATCCCACCCTTTCCTCCCCCACCCACCCCACCCCGCCCCCCACAAGACTGAACCTAGGGAACTCAGGGATGCTTGTCAGGCACTGTACTGCTGAGCTACCTTTCCCGGTGCTTTTGCACACTTTGGACTTGCAACATTGTAAGTTCTAGACTGTGTGTGGAAGCCTTTCCTTCGTTATTTTGGTACAGATGATTACCACTTCTGGATGAGAGAGAACTATGGGTATACAGAGAGCCCTCACAGACTGGGGCTCCACTTAAACCTCCATTTCCTTATCTTCCCAATCCATGAGTGCACGGAGCCACCATTGTTTATGAGGATGTGTTCCTGCCTGGAAGAGTAATTTCCAGAAAACTCTAATCATTCTACCTCAGCCCTGTGGAGAATGTTTCTGTGCTTGTCACTGTGAGTCAAGCAGGTGCTGAGCCTTCTGTGTGCATTCTTGTCTGTGTGAGTGCTGCTAAGAGAAGGAAGCTCAGATTAAAAAAGAGAAGGAAGCTCAGATTAAAAGATAGTAATGAGTCCCCTACACAGGTTATTCAAGGGCACAATCTAATTACAAATGGTAAGAGAGATACAAAGTAGTTTGAGGATTTTAAAGCCAGCAGAAACTTCACTCATTTGTGGGATCAGAAAAATTTTGAGATGGTGTTTAGGCTGTAGAGGACCAAGGCAATTAACAGATTGATCTGTGGACATAATCTAGGCCAAAGCTATATCCTTAGTAAAACCTATAGAATAAGGGTGTGGTGACACATGTGTGACCCCAACATTTAGGAGGCTGAGCTAGGAGGATCGTGAATTCAAGGCCAGCCTGCACTACATCTCACCTGCTTCAAAAACAAAACAAACAAACAAACTTACAAGTATACAAAATAGAGAGTCAGGCATTTGTAGATAATATTGAATTTGCAGTTTGCTTTAATCAGAGGGAATAAATACTGTGGCTGGCCTGGAAAGCCAGGTGGAAGTCATAGAGGAGAACTCAAATGTCAAGCTGAGAAAGGAAATCTGTACCCATTCTCAGTTTCTAGAACATTTGGATGCCCTCTCCCAACTTCGCTTCTTAGTGGAGTATCAGTTTACATTTCTTTTGAATAATACTCTTCTTTTTTCTTTTTCCATTTTCAAGTTGTGATGTGCATATGTTTTAGGCATATTTGCAAGTGATCACCTATATGCATGAGTGTGCACATACATAGGTGCACATGCATCTAGAGACCTTATTCTTTGAAGCAGGGTCTCACAGGCAAGCTCAAAGCGTGTGGGTGTGACTGCTCTTGCTAGTAACTTGCCCTAGGAATCTGCTGTCTCTACCTCCCAGGGTTGGAGTTACAAGCAAGTCAGCATGGCTCATCAGGCATTTACATGAGCTCTAGGAATCTGACCTCTGCTCCTCATATTTGTGTGGCAAGTGCCTAACCACTGGCCCATCTCCCCACTCCTCTGCTGAAGAATTCTTAGTCTCCACTGAAATTTAAGTGTAAGCTGGGTTTTGGACCTGACATTCTTCTGAAAATATTCCTGTCGAGATACTGTGTACTTGTTTCAAACAATGGAACCCGCTCTGTCTAGAGGAAGAAGAAAGGGGATTCATGTAGAGGGGCATTGAATTATTCCCAATATTGAATGGCAAGCTAGGAAAATGAACATAGAATATAGAACTGAAGAAAGAGATCTCTGGAATCCTAAGACTCTGCCATCAGGTCTTCATGACCATTTAATATGTAGCAAGCTTTCTTGTCAGGATATCGTTGAACTGCCAGCTCTCAAATAATGACCCAGAGACTTATTATTAATTATAAAAGTTTGGCCCTTTTTTTTCAACAGCTAATATTTTATCAGATACAATCTCATTACATGTGGTCCAAGAACATTCAAATAGGAACTCAAATAAGATCAGATGTTAAAGATCAGTCTTCAAACATAGCCAACGATGCCACGTTTGCCTATCATCTCTCCGACAAAAAACCACATCCACACCTCAGTGGCCACCAAACCATTCAGCATAGCTTCCTTAACTGTAAAGTGTTTGAAGCTACCAGTTTTAGCACTTTGGGTTATTTTTTTTTTCACTCTGAATAGCTGCAGAGAGTTCAGCAAGGGTTGGGGGAACCAGCTCAACCTTGGCGTATTGCCAAAATGTGGCCAAACGAGGCTTCAAGTAAGTCATGGCAGTGGTTATTAGCCCCAGGGCCTTCTCCTCGAAGTTACAGATGAACTTGGCCATGGTCTAGGGTAGAAGATCTGTCTCCTTGAACCAGCAACTGAAAGTCACCCTCGGAAGTGAAAGCTTGGCCTTTGCTTAGGTTTTTTCCCAACTAGCTCTTATAACTTAATTAACCCATATTTATTTTTTAATCTACGTTCTGCCACATGACTTGGTTACCTCTTTTAGTATGGCATATCCAACTTGCTCCTAGTTTGCTGGTGAAATCACCCACCTAGATTTCTCCCCCCCAGTTTCTCTCTCTGCCTGGAAGTCCTGCCTAGCTATTGACCCTTTAGTTCTTTATTTAACCAATCAGAAGGGACCTTAGGCAAGACACATCTTTAGTGTATAAACAAATATTCTGCAACAATTGAACCCTCCCAGAACATGTCGGTATAAGTTGACCTGACTGCCCTAACTCTTTGCAAAAGAGTCAAGATCCTCAGTGAGAGGAGTCATCTGCTTGAACCTGAGTTATACTCTGGCCTCTCTCCTGGAGCCAAGAGGAAGAGCAGCAAGGGTTTCTCTTGATGGTTAATTGTTAGCTTTATACAACCTAGAATCACCTGGGAAGAGGATAGTCTAGAGTAGGTTGGCCAGTGGGCATATCTGTGAGGGGATTGTCTTGATTCCCATTGATGTGGGAAGACCTAGTCTGAAAGTGGGCAGCACCACTGTCTGGTTTGGGGCCCTAGACTGTCTAAGAGTGGAGGAAAATAGTAGAGTACTGGGCATGTATGCAATCATTTGTCTCTGCTCTTGACTGTGGATGTAACTAGCTGCTTCAAGTTCGTGCCTTGACTTCCCAGAAATGATGGCCTGTTATCTGGAATTGTAAGCTAAGGAAAGCCTTTCTGAAAGTTGATTTTCATCTGTGTTTTATCACATAGAAATAAAACTAGAAAAGCCCCCCCAAATAGACAAGGATTTATATCATCTCTCAGCGTCTAAGCCAAGTAGTTTCTCTCTGATCTTCATCTCAGTTTACCTCCATGTCACTCTTCAGCACCAGCTACTGAACCTATCACTTCCCACATCAGCTCCAGGGAAATGGCTTTTTCCTGGCTCTTCTTGGCCTGGCCACTTCTCCATTCCCTTCTTATGTCTCAGGGCTCCTCAAATGCCTGTCTTGATCCATCCTCACTTCACAAACTCCTCAATTAGTTGTGAAGTTGGATTTTTTTCATCAGCTTCCGATGTGACCTTAAATCTTTTGCCCCGGTCTTTACTCTTATCATGGACCTAAGTCACATGGTACTTCAGTGACAGCATGTCTCAAATGGAGTTTTAATCTCAGTTCTGCAAAGCTTCTCAAATGATAACTGGCCCAGTTAGAAACATAGTCATCCTCAGTCCCTAACTACATTGGTCACTAATTTTATTCCTAGTACTTCAGAACCATTCCTTTACTTAGGAGATATTTAATGCCATGTGACTCTATCATGCTGCTTCCTAATTAGCTCAATGCTGTATTGTCTTATGATGAAAGTGATGACGTGAAGAACTGAGGTGGACTAGATGACTAAGAAGATAAAGATACAAAGATGGAGAGAGACAGAGACAGAATAAGAATATAATGAGAAAGGATTCCAGGTTTCTGGCCCAACTAACCAGAAAAACCAAAACAAAACTGGGACTTCAGAAGAACATCTGATTTGAAAGGTAGATCAAGATAGTTTGTTCAGTTTTGACCATACCCTGTTTGAAATGGGACAACTGGATTGAAATGTCTAGGCAACTATGGTATAATAATGATAGGCAAGGAAAATGGAGAGATTTGGAGACCACACTTTTGTAGTCATTCACTCATCTATTGCTGGTAAATAAAATCATGAAGGGGTGAGATTGACAACCAGGAACAGACAGAAAACAAAGACCCATGAGCCAAGGTTGATCACTGTGTCAGAGCAGGCAGAGGAGGTACCCATCTAGAGGCTATGAGGAGAAGCTCCTGAGGGTAGGAGCTGAGCAAGGAATGTAGAAGACAAGGATAAGGTGACAAATAGTGCAATCAGATGTCACAGAAAGTGCAGTGGGTTCTGCTGTGATGGAGGTGTCGTCTAAACACCCAGGAAAGCTCTTCAAGTGCTAATACACTAATTGGGAGTAGCAGAGAGTTGCCACAGGAATACCTGTACCGTAATAAACTCTGAGCATGTCCAAAGAAGTTGTGGCAAGGGCTGATTTTTAAGTAAAATGTGGAGGATTGCATAATTATATTTTGATTCAACAATCTCTGGCTACAAAGATTGATCACAGGGTGTTTGAGGCTCAGTGGCAAAGGTGTTACATGTCAGAGGTCAGAAGATGTCTGAGTCCATTTAAGTCTGATCATTTTCACAACTGTCCATGTCTCTTGAAGAGTAGTTTTGTCACAGTGGGGTCCAGGGGAGTAAACAGGAATGGGGTGAGTGCAGTCTTTAAACTGTCTGAAGCTGGGAGACACATCCACAAGAGACAAGTTCGGTAAGGTGGATGTACTGGTTACTCTCTCCTTGAGGTACAGACTACCTGATAAAGGTGAGTTAACAAAGGAAGGGCTTGTCCTGGCTCACGTTTGTGTGTACAGTCCTCTGTGGTGGGGAGTCATGAGAGCAGTGCATGAGGCGGCTGGTCACATCCCATCCGCAGTCAGAAAGCAGAGAGGTGAATGCTGTGCTCGCCTCAGTCCTCTTCATCCATCCCAGGACCCCAACCTGTGCCATAGCGCGTGGCCACAGTGAGGTGGGCCTTCCCACCTCAGTTCATCTAGAAACATCCTCACAAACATGCCAAGAAGTTTGCATCCTAGGTTCTTTCAAGCCGACTGTTGGTATTAACTATCACCGTGGGCTTCATTCACACCAAAACTGCTCTGTGGAAAGCCAGTGTTAGAGAATGAAAACCCAAGCCACAGCCTGGAAGAAAATATTTGCCAAGTGCCATCTGATGAAGGGCTTGTATCCAAAATAGACAAAGAACCCTTACACCTGGACAGTACAAAAAAAAAAAAAATAGACATCTCAGCAAACAGGACGTAAGGACAGCAAAGTAAGCACAGGAAAGATACCCCGGTTATATGTCACAAAGAAAGTGAAAGTCAGTTTCATTAGTGACTAGCATCAGCTTTGCATGGCATTATGAAATACCTCCCACAACTAACCTAGAAAGGCAAAGGTTTGTTTTAATTCGCGGTTCTGAAGATTGCAGTTTATAGTAGTGACCCTGTCGTTCTGGAGAGGACAGCCCCCTTGTGTGGGAGTGCACCATCATGCCCAGCTTTTTACATGGATGCCTGGAGTCCAGATTCAAGTCTTCGCGCTTGTGTATCAGGTGCCAACTGAGCCATATCCCCAATAGTTCTGAAGAGCAGTGTAGGGAATCACGTGCCTACAGCACATAAGTACTGCTATTGTAGAATGGCATATCACGGAGAGTTCTTTAGTGAAGCTAGCTGACAGTGAGGGTCTGGTGCTGCCCAGAGCCATGTAGAAACAAAACAAGTGTTAGAAATTGAGGCTGCTTCGATGACCCTGGGAAAGCTGGCCTTGCCTCTTGCTGGACACTGCAGCAAAAGAGCTGGCCCCGACCCTCACAGAAGAGCTGACCCTGGTGCCATGGGCATAGAGGAGCTGGTTCTGCCCCTCACCTGAGAGGAGTGCCCCAAGTATCCCAGACTGACTTACCACCCAGGCCAACAGCCAGGCCTTGGGTTGGCCCACCCTAGCATCTACAAAGTCTAGGACCTGCTGGAGCTCATGAAGGGACTGGTCCTGTGGAAGCTCTGGCCAGCCGAGGGATATCCTAGAGGAGTTTCTGTGATGATGGTGTACCAAAAACCAGAGGTCTTGAACTAGACCAGTGACTCAGCACAATAAACATTTGCTAGGAAAGCTGACTGGACAAAAGGGTACACTGTGTGACACACTGCATTCAACACCACCAGGACGAACGAAGAGGTGTTGGAGAGGTGGGAAGAATGAGAAAAGGTTTTTGTTTTGTTTTGTTTTATGTTTTGTTTTATTCTTGTTTTTGTTTGCTTGCTATATTTTGGTTTGGTTTGATATTTTTAAATTTTCTTTTGGGGGTGCTGCAGGAGTGAGGGGAGGATGGAGGGGGACTGTAAGGTAAGTAGAATTGGGATGCATAATGTGAAATTCCCAAAGAATCAATAAAGAAATTATGTTATTAAAAAAGGAAAAGAAAAAGAAACTGAGGCTGACAGAATAGGCCAGAAAACACACACTGGAGATGAGAGCACCAGAAAGGAGCTGCTGAGACTGTGAGGAACTGGCCTGGGGCATAAATCATTCACCTGCTCACAGGAACCAGTGTACCTAGCAAATATAACTGCCTGGCAACCTTAGTGATTAGTTGTTTGAAACACAGATATCACTGCAGACTTCAGTTACATTTCATAATGATGCCATGTAAATTGTATCTGGCACTTCTGGAAACATCCACATCCATTATGGTATCATTATCCACAGCCACTGTGTATCTGTCTGTTTACAAAGAATGTGCCAACTTAGAGAAGGAAGACTGGGGGTTTGGATTCAGATAGCCCTAGATGGTAAGCTCTGCCTCACCCACCTCTTTCTGAAAAGTACTTGGCCTGGGAAGGGTCAGGGTCCTCCACACAGCCCCTATGCTGTGATTTTGGCTTTAGCTTGGACCACCTGGCTACTCTTAGAATTATCCAAAGTCTGGGCCTGATGCTCCAGCTTTGCACATGTCTTAGAGACAGTGTGAGTGTGTGTGTGTGTGTGTGTGTGTGTGTGTGTGTGTGTGTGTGTGTGTGTATGAGACATCCCTTCTTACTGAAGTGGGTACGGCTCAAGTCCCTCCCATGTCCTCACCAGTTCTTTTCTCCACACTCTTTATTACAACCATCCCAGCCAGGGTTGATTTCCACTCTTTGTAGCTAAGATGATTGTGGATAACCTCAAAATAACTGAATTCTAAACCTTTCAGGTAACACCCCCACCATTGTTTACAACACTTCAACTTTGGGGAAGGATAAAATTTGTTCTTTGACAGTTTCACACACACACACACACACACACACACACACACACAATGCAGTCTGGTCACACTTGCCTCCCACTCTCTTACCACTTAATACTAACCCTCCCTTCCCCCCACAATTCTGCTTCCAATTTTTGCATCTTTATGTTTTGTGACTCACCCAGTTCTCTAGTAAGGGCAGCCCACAGGAGTACAGTATAGTTAGGAACCTTCTACTGGAGCATGGGCACCTCCCCAGAGTCACACCACTAATACGCTAACTCCTCTCCACAGCAGCCCTCAGCAGCCACCAGTGCCCCAGGAGCGTGATACCATAGGGCCATCACGTATTTTTTTAAGTCGAGGAACTACGTTTTGACATGAGAACAGAACATCAAGAAGTCAATATTGTATAACCACAGAAGGCACAATCCTACAAACTATAGGAAACTGACCACACTTGAAATGAGTAAATCCTGATTGTATCCAAGCCCTCTTGCAAATCCTAGCACCTGGAGCCCACACCAAAATCTAGTCACAAGCCCTGGGTTATTAATATATCCTGGGGAGAGTCTGGATCCCAAACTGCTGGTAGCTGATGGGTGGAGAAATGCCCCGGCTCTTCTCCTCTAGGAGAGTAATTCTCAAAGGTATTTTTATCTTTTTTAAATTGAGAAAATTCATATACCATAAAACTTACTTCAAAGTGTTGACCCCAATGTTTTAATACATATTCACACAATTATATGATTATTATCACTATTAACAAGCAAACAACAACAAGCAAAGACCCTCTGCCATCTGCCCATAGACACAGCTGCTGTACTTTGGATGGGTTTGTCTATGCTGGAAATTCATAAACAGAATCATGTATTGTGTGGCATTTTGCATTTGGCGTGCTTCATTTATCATGATGTCTTCTGGCTAATTTATAATATTGTGCATCAGGAATCCCTTCCTTTGTACCATTGAATCACATTTCAAGATGTGGATAATTCACATTTTGTTTACTCATCAACTCATGGACATTTGGAGTTTCCTCCTTCCGGTAACTCTAAGTAATATTGCCATGAACATTCATATACACGTTTTTGTGTGAGCATACTTCTCCAGTTCTATCAGGTATATATATAACTAGGAGTGAGATTGCCAGCCACAGGGTAGGTCTATGTTTAGCTTTCTGAGAATGGGAAAACTGTTCTCCAAAACAGCTGTGCATTTTTCATTACTGCCAGTAATGAATGAGAGTTCTAGTTCTTCTATATTCTCACCAACACTTCACATCATATTTTTTCTTTCCTTTCCTTTCCTTTCCTTTCCTTTCCTTTCCTTTCCTTTTCCTTTTCCCTTTCCCTTTCCCTTTCTCTCTCTCTCTCTCTCTCTCTCTCTCTCTCTCTCTCTCTCTCTCTCTCTCTCTCTCTCTCTCTCTCAAGACAAGGTCTCCCTTTGTAGTCCTGGCTGGCCTGGAACTCATTGAAATCCATCTATCTCTGCCTCCTGACTGAGTGCTAGGATTGAAACCATGTGCCACCACACCCAGAAGCACCATCTTTTTTGAAATTATCTTCTCATTATACAGTAGATGTGAAATAATTTCTGGTTGTGGTTTTGATTTGCATTTCTCTAAGGATGAATGATACCAGCTGTGTCCGTCTTGAACTTACTGCCCACTTACATTATCTCCTTTGGAAAACAAAACAAACCCGTTGTTGTATGGTGCTGGTTAACAGTGCAGCCAACCAGTTCACTTTTTGAGATGTGTGCACTGTGCCGCCTCCTGGGGTTCACCGGTGGGATTGCACTCAGTTCGCTCACACTGATAGCTTGCTTGATGACATGTGCTCTTGTCGTTTCACCAGCTGCATTGGTTTTCGAAGACTACTGTAACAAAGTGCCACGAAAGAGGGGCCTAATCCCTAAAACTCCACAGCTCGTCTGAAGCCTGAGATCAGAATCAGTAGGATGGGTCCTTCTGAGAGCTGCAAGGGACATCTGTTCCATGCCTCTCCTTGATTCTCTTTATTTTCTGCCACTTTGTGGCATTCCTTGTCCAGTAGAAGGATTAGCCCACTGTTCACCTTCCTCTTCTCACAGTGTTCCTTCGTATGAATACCTAATGTCCCTTTCTAGGATGACCCCAATCACACTGGACCAGAGGCCCATCCTGCTCCAGTGTCATCTCATGCTAATTAATACATCTGCAGTGGCCTTCTTTCCAAATAAGATCCCATCTGAGGTCCCGGGGTCAGAACATCAGCATGTGAGTTTGGGCAAAGGATTCATATGAAAGCCCATAATCTCTTCCTTGCCTCGCTTCCCTATACCAACCTGATGCTTCTCTGAGGTCACTGTTAGATATGCTGCATGCACTTGACTCCTTATTGCAGAGCCTGTTTCTAGAGATATCAAAGTTAAAGCAAAACCAGCCAATGTCTTGTCGGTTTAATGGTCACCGCATCTCCATGTCCTTCCAACAGGTTGGGAGTTTCCAGTAATACTATTCTCAAAACGGACCTGGGATTTTGACTGGAAGTAATCATGGGTCTTTCCCAAAGAATTGGTTTTTATGGTAATTCCAGGAATAGAATTCCATTCACTAAAGTTTTGCAGTTTATGTTGTAGCAGGGTCTCAGACCTTTGTAGGCCCCCAGACATTAGCACAACTGACTCCATGATGGAAGTACCATTCGGGCCATAAAACTCAGCACATAGACAACACTACCAACCAAAAACAAAACAAAACAAACAAACAAACAAAAAAAAAAAAACAAAGACCTAGTCCATCAAAGTCCATAGTTCTGAGAAAGTCTCTACATGTACTAACCTTGCTTTTTTGGCTTCTGTAGTTCTGCTTCTGACTAACTGTTCTTGTTAACTGAAATATGTCAACTCAGAACATGGTTTTTGTGCTTAAAAGCTCACCCTGAGAAAGGCTCAGTGCAACACTGAGATCCCAAATACTCAGCGTAGTCTCTGGCCAGCTAATGAAGACTTTCTACTGGCTTAATACCATGTCTGAGCAGTCTTTCCTGGTGGATACCCACAACTGTATGGTGAGTTTTCAAGGCATAAGAACAATTACAGATGAGGTAGTACTTTAGGAGGAAAGGTTTTGAGCAAATTTATGCAGATTTAATATGAAACCTCACCATACAAGTTAAATTTTTGGATCCACAAACACACAAAATTTGGCCAGATCTTAGCCGAGGATCTATCAACCACAATGTCCTTGCTATCTTTCAGTTACAATCCAGATGCCTCTTCTTCTAGGTTATTCCCAAATTAACCCATGTGAAATCCAAGAGTGATATGGGAACTCTTCCTCATATAAGCTGGAGCCTTCTAGATCCTGGCAACCATCTTGCCAAGTGTAGGACATGAGCATTAAGCCAACTCGCAGAATGGCAGACACAAGAAAGGTCATGAAGAGAAAACTTCTGAGGACAACATTGAAATCTCTGGATCAAATTATAACAGTTTTTGTCAATCTCTTCATTTTTCAGGGTCCTGCAGAGATAGAAGAATCCTGCAGAGATAGAAGAATCCTCCTGCCTCTGCCTCCCGAGTGCTGGGATTAAAGGCGTGCGCCACCACCGCCCGGCCTTGATGGCTATTTTTGACTGCCAGTTTGACTACATCTGGAATTACTAAGACCCCCAAGTAGAGAGGCATACCTATGAGGGATTTTTGCTTAATTTGAAGTGGGAAGACCTTGCAGTGGGATGACACACCTTTAATCCAGATCTTTTGAGCTGGGAAAACCAACCTCTAATGTGGGTCACGCCTTCGATAGAAGCCTATGTAAGGACATGGAAGAAGGAAGTTTTTGCTCTTTACTGCTTGTTCCTGCCTTAGTAGCAAGTCCATTCCTTCACTGGAATTAGAGCTACATCTTTGGGATTCCAATGTATTCTGAAGGCCAGCTGAGCCATCTGGCCTCATAGACTGAACTACTACTGGATTCTTGGACCTTCCATTCATAGACAGCCATTGTTGGATTAGCTGGGCCACTGCCTGTTAGTCATTCTAATAAATCCCCTTTGTGTGTGTGTGTGTGTGTGTGTGTGTGTGTGTGTGTGTGTGTATGTATATATATATATACATACATATATATATATGTGTGTGTGTATATATATATGTATATATATATATATATATATATATATATATAGAGAGAGAGAGAGAGAGAGAGAGAGAGAGAAAGAGAGAGATTCATTCTATAAGTTCTCTTACTCTACAAAACCCTAACTAATACATATTTACTGTTGGACTACTCGGACCATAGCCTGTGACCCACTCTAATCCTACGTATTCATTCTATGAGTTCTGTTACTTTAGAGAGCCCTGACCTTTGCTGACTTCCTACCATGGGGTCATTAGAACACTGACTATATGGGGACAGTCAGCAAACGTGGGTAATGCTCACACAGAGGGATTGCATCCAATTTTCCAACCTTTGCTTTTCACCAAGAGCAAGACTGCCATTCTTTCCCCAAGTAGCTGCTGAGCCTGCAGAGGCCTCTCTACCCTCACCCAAAGGCTTTTTGTGGAATTCACCATCACCTCTAGCCTCACTACCCTCCACTCCAAGGACAAATGAAGCTTACTTGCTTGCTTTATTATTTAAATTATAATTAGCATGTACTCATACCACAAGGACATTTGCATACACATATATCATCTATTTTGTTCCTATTCACCCTTCATTGCCCTCTTCTGTCCCCATACTCACCTTCTGCTATTCCCCTTCTTCACCCAGATAGTTCCACTTTTACTTTCTTGTTGTTTGTTTATGTGTGTGTGTGTATACATATATCTGCATATGCTTGTGTATGTGTGCATATGTGCATGCATGTGTGTCTGTATACATTTGGAGGTCTGAGGTCAATATCAGGTGTAATTCCTCAGACACAATTCACTTTGTGTTTTGAAACAGGGTTTCTCACTGATCTGAAACTCACACAGCAGGCTATACACACCAAGAATCCACTTGTCTACACCGCCTCAGCACTGCCATTTCAAGTGTGTGCCACCATACCCAGCTTTTTAAACATGCATTTTATGTTTAAAACATGAGTGTGAATGGGGCTCACACTCAGGTCTTCATGTGTTGGGAGCCATGCAGCCTAGTCTCAGATCAGCATATGACTACCTGTCCAATGGGTTTCCTCAGTGCAAGGCTCCTGTGGAAATGGACTCTCACTTGGCAAGGACCAGTGGTTCACAGGACAGCATAGGAATTTGCAAAATGCATGCTGCTTGCAGGCTCTTTTCTCTCTCATTATATTGGTGATTCTTTGGGTAGTTTTTAGTTTTTACTCTGTCAGTCACACATGCAATAGCTGTAATTTTCCCTGGAATTCTGCTCTTTCTTGAATATTTTTCCCTAAGATTCAACAGGGGGGCTAATGCTTCTTAAATCTCTTATCTTGAATTACTAACTACAACTCCCAACCCTGGGAACTTTTCTGACTCAATGGAGGTAGTTAGGTACATATGAGAAAATAACACTTGGAATAATTACCATGTCTAACAGTTCTGGAAAAGAGAGCAGGGCATGCACACATAGACTAGGGAGAAATCCTCAGGAATACACATAGTGCCAGCTGTTGAGAGTAAGCTGCTGGGACACCAAGCACAGAATCATTGGTAGGATCTGGTATGCTCCAAGAGGAAAAAATGCAATGTAAACTGTGAGATGGACAGATCCCTCTTTCTCATACACGGGAGCTTATATTGGTGGAAGAAGTATGGTATAGTGGGTGGGAAAAGCGTGCCTTATTGAAATCTGCCTTTTATAGAGAGATTGAGACATAGACTCTCCTTTAGAAGAGGGAACTATATAAAAATATATCTTGCAGACATAAAAATTGTCTGGGTTTGAATATTGTTGTCCTTAAAGCATTGTACCCATGTCTATTACTTTTTAACTTTGTAACCAGAGGTAGCCACCAGCTGACATCAGTGCTGCAGAGCAGGATGTGTCTGGCTCGATTTTTAGTGAAGCCTGCAAAAATGCTGACCTCTGTGTCTAGAATAAGGTTATGCAGGGGATGGAAGGTGTATTTGGGGAAGCATAAAGGGGAACAATGGAGATTTCATAATGATCACAATGTATTCCTTAAATTATTATGCATTTCTTGAAGTCAAAAAATGGAAGCCAATAATAAAGCTGTTCATGTAACCATGGTAAGAAAACTCTGTTTAAATATAAATAAAGACGGCCCGAGCTATTTGGGGCCACTTGAGTGCAATCCACTTGGTGGTCAGAAGTTTTCCTTGTGCCGACGCCCCTTTCCCATCCTAGGACCTGAACCCGAACCAAAGCTGGACCCCAGCGTTCATGCTCACACTGCAAACACTTCAGCAATTGAGAAATGTGATATCTATCTTTCTATGTCTGCCTTACTTCGTTCAACATTACTGTCTCCGGTTCTACCCATTCCCCAAAGTGCAGCTTCTTGTGACTACCACAGCCATTTCTTGGCAGATGTCCCACAAACTCGTTTCAGTTTCGATGCTTGACAAAACACTTGGCCCCTGAAAAGTCCTTATCTTTAGAGACACATACTGCAGTCTGTAGTGGGGTTGGCTTCAGAAGAAGTACAAGGAGGAAGTGGGTGGCAGGGACTGAAACCAGCCAGGTGGTGAGTTAACTGCTGGAACTGCAGAACGGGAACATGGGGCCTTAGGATACTAGTTACTTTGCATATTTAAAATATCTGTAATGAAAACAGTTAAGAGAGAACATCTTCCTACATGCTATCAAACATCATGTGGAGATATTTTATGACTGAAATAATTGCCTAAATTTTGTAAGTGAATGTAAGTGTATGAATATTGATGAGTTATTTTGATAATTGCAGCTAAAAACAATGAGGACAGAGTGCTCGATATTACATCTGCTGGTTGCCTGGACACTACAATATTGCTTTTCTCTAAAGGGTAAACAAACACACAGAAAAAAATGACATTGTTCCAGTAATTGAACTAAAGGCTAAAGGCACCTAATATGGGGGATATAGATAGCTTAACTTACTAAAAGATAGTTGTGGCTTGTTGGAATGGAGGTGAGGAACTAGCTTAACCTGTCTTCAAATGTTCATATACCAATTTCCCACTATTGTCATTGAAATGAAATTTGTCTAATGGATGTGTTTCATTTTGCAGAGTTTGGAAAATTAAAGTATGTGCACCATACCATAGATACATATTCAGTATTTCAATGGGCAACTGCTTTAAGTTCTGAAAAGATTCTGTAATCACACATTTATTAGAAGTTATGGGTAGTGTAGGGATACCTGTACAAATTAAGACTGATGATGCTCTAGCATATGTCTCTAGTAAAACGAAACAGTTTTTGCATATTACAACATAAAACATACTACAGGTATACCACAAAACTCTATAGGACAAGCAGTTATAGAACATTCTAATTACACTTTAAAAGATAGGCTTAATAAACAGAAAGGTGTAATAAAGATCCCCAGAGATAGATTACACAGTGCTTTATTAACTTTAAATTTTTAAATGCTAATGAGAAAGGAACAAAAGCTGCTGAGAGACATTGAATAGTAGAAAAAACCTGATATTACCCTTAGCCCATTATGCACCACGAGAAAGGAGAGAGACAACGCATATGGGTTCCAAAGATTTTAATAACTCACCACAGAAGCAGATCACTGATCAATCAGGGCTGCAGGACAAGGACTCAGGAGCCTTTTTCTTCCTGACAGCCCTGAGCAGGAGGAGAATTAGGATTTGTAAGCACAAAAATCACAAACATTTCCTGCCAAGTTACACTTACAATTTTCACCAATCAGGATTTAGAGATTAGGGACTTTCCTTGTGTATTCCATCATTGTCAACCAATGTACAATGCAAGCCTTTAGGTCCAACCAATCAGACTCATTTGTTCTTTCTGTTGTCAGGAACATCCATAATGTTTCTAGAGAACTAAAGATGCATAATGACTATTTCTATGGTTTAAGGAGGAGTAGGTCAGCCATTGGAAAGTTCTCAGCTCCTCTAGGACTTGGGAACCTGAACTTTATTTCATCCTACAGGTAATGGAGTCTGAAGTCAAAATGGAAGTACTTAGACCAAGGTGCTTTTGCCTGCCATCTTCAAATTAAATCTGCCTGTATATTTTAAAGATATGTTGACCTCAGAATGGAAACCAGGATGTGTGTTACATTGGGGAAGAGGTTTTGCTTTTGTTTGCATAGGAGAAGAAATGCTATGGATACCATCAAGATTCATATAGATTAGATTCATACAGGAGAGATCTCCTGAATAAGGAGAGGCAATAGTTCATCAGACAGCTTGAGCATTCAATCCAAACTAACAAATGCCTTTCATCTGATCAGGCATGAAAAAAATAAAAAAAAAAAAAACAATAGTTTTGAATGATAATTTACCAAAGGCACACAAAGAAAAAATGGGTTTTCTTAAACCATGTGTCTTAACTCCATGTTAGAATATTACACTGTAGATTTCCAAATGGCTCACACCATCTTGGACATAAGCTTTTTGAGTTTTTTCCTAAATAAAAGGGATATTTTTATTGTCTGTTATTAAAAACACAGTTAAGATATTTAAAATGGCCAGGTGGTGGTGGTGATGCACACCTTTAATCCTAGCACTTGGGAGGCAGAGGCATGCAGATCTCTGTGAATTCCAAGCCAGCCTGGTCTACAGAGCTAGTTCCAGGACAGCCAGGACTACTAAAGAAATCCTGCTTCAAACAAAAGATATTTAAAATGTTTTAAGTAAATTCAAAGGGTTGCTACAGTTTAAACTTGCTTGCTAAATCTCTAAGAGTTGGAGTGTTTTAGAGCTAAAATATTTGAGCAGGGTGGTGGTAGCCCATGCCTTTAATCCCAGAAGAAATAGGAGGACCTCTATGAGTTATTTGTTTTCTAAGTTCTAGAGCTACAGTGAACAATGTAGTTTACATGCCTTTAATTCCACCACCTAGGGACAAGATTCAGAGACAGCTCCTAATGGATATGCTTGAATCCTAGAGAAATCACATACCATATTTACAGATTATTATAAAAATGCTCTACAGGGTTATAAGAAAGGCAGCCAATTTCCAATGGGACCAGGAACAAAGAGCAACTTTCAAAACTGCTAGTAAGTTCTTCTCCATGCATGCAACCCTGACCAATATTGAACCAGATGGTAACCTAATTATGAATATCATATTTATTGGTGAATTGGCAACTGGGGACTCTGAATAAGGTAGAAAGGAGTCCACCAACATTTTTCTGTTGGCTTCTGTTGCAAACACTTTGCATATCTGGAGAATAAATACTCTCTCCTTGAGAAACATATCTGGACATTTTATGAGGCGTGGAGAACCTTTTACTCAGTCATTGCCAACCACCCCATGGTCATAAGAGCACCCCTTACAATGATGGATTGGATCTGTTTGAAGACAGAGTTCTTCACAGACTTAGCCATGGAAGGAAAGGTATTACAATAAAACTAGTACCCATCTGAATTCCTTTGTGACCAGGATGTGGTAGCAAAGGGGTCAGTGCCTTACTGTACTGAGGAAATAGCTCAGTTCCCATAATCACCACCCCTAAACCACTCCCCCTCCCCCAAAAGAGGCACCATTGCACAGTGTGGACCAATGAAATGGTCACAACATTTGGCTAAGGCATGGTTTACTGATGGTTCATCAACCACTGATGGAATGAAAACTAATGGAAAGTGGCAGCCTGTAGAGGGGGATTGGAATGGCTATTCCTGAGGAAGGAACCACCAAATCAGCACAACACACTGAATAGCAGCACTGTTGGTGATAAGACAAACATAAGGAAGACCAAAGGAAAATGTCTTCTCCAGTTCATGGTGTGTGAGTGTGCAATGGTACAGCTAGGTGGTCATCAAAATGGAAAACCACTGATGGCAGACAAATGGCAAAGGTACCTGATCATAGGAGGCATGAGTGGAAATGGCAAAACCTAGGAAAACTTGGCAAAGACATTAAATTTTATGTAGTTTATACAAGCAAGGCAGACAAAATGTCTGAAAATAATGAAATAGTGGACAAATTGGCATCATGTTTAATTAAGACTAGAATATTGAAGTTTTCCAGGGAACAAATTCAATATAAATCAAGAAGAATGGTAGATTACACATTCAAAAATCTTGAAAGTTTACCCCTAACACTAAAAAATAAGGGGAAATGGAGAACCAAATTAAACCAAGACAACCCTATGAAAATAACTATTATAAGGAATCCATAGCCAGGCAACAGTTCACACCTTTAATCCCAGCACTTGGGAGGCAGAAGCAGCCACATAAGATGTATAGTGACTTAAATTTAAAAGCCACTTGCCAAAGGGAGGCTGAAATCTAAAGGGAATGTTCTTTGTGATCTAAAAACAAATATACTTTAACCTTGAATTTATATATAAAGAGAAAGGGGCCGGGCGGTGGTGGCGCACGCCTTTAATCCCAGCACTCGGGAGGCAGAGCCAGGAGGATCTCTGTGAGTTCGAGGCCGGCCTGGGCTACCAAGTGAGTTCCAGGAAAGGCGCAAAGCTACACAGAGAAACCGTGTCTCGAAAAACCAAAAAAAAAAAAAAAAAGAAAAAGAAAAAAGAAAAGAAACAGTGAGAGGCCATCCTTTTGGTAACACAGTAGGTAAAGGAATTCCGGATTGTAGAGAGCCCATTGGCTGAATTACTTTGTTAATTGCTCTAAGGTCTGTTACCATTCTCCATTTACCAGATTTCTTTTTAATAACAAATACAGGAGAATTCCAAGGGCTGGCTGACTGTTCAATATGCTGAGCATTTAGCTGTTCTTCTACCAGCTCTTCTAAAGCCTGGAGTTTCTCTGTTGTTAAAGGCCATTGCTGAACCCATACAGGCTTGTCTGTTAACCATTTTAAAGGTAGAGCTGTTGGTATTTTTGGAAGATTATCAGTTGTTGTGCCCTGTTCTTGTATAATATGGATGGCTGGTGACCACTCAAAAATGCCTTCTAATATTTCTCTCAGAAACATGTGCTAGTTTTTGATTTGTTTCTGAGATTGGAGGGATTTTAATCTGAGTATTCCATTGTTGCAACAAGTCTCGACCCCACAGGTTCATAGCTATGTTAGCCACATATGGTTTTAATTTTCCTCTTTGTCCTTCTGGACCTATACATTCCAGCCATATTGCACTCTGTTTCACCTGAGATAATGTCCCAATTCCTAACAGTTGAATGTTTACCTCCTGAAGAGGCCAAGCTGGATGCCAAAATTCTGGTGCAATTATGGTAATGTCCGCGCCTGTGTCTACCAGACCAGACAACAAAACACCATTTATTTTTATCATTAATTTTGGTCTCTGTTCATTAATGGAAGTTTGCCAAAAAATTTTCTTTATGTTTTCTCCTGAATTTTCTATTCTCTCTGTTTCATCATCCTGACCAGCATGATTTATTCCAATAGTCATTTGGTTATTTAATCGCTCAGAGCAGGGATTTCCTCTACAGCTGCAGGAAAGGTTTGAACTGGTTTTGCTATGGGGGCCTGCATGAGGCCCCTCCGGGAGTTTCCCGAAAACTGAGGCAAAGAATTACCCTGTCTGTCCTTTGTTGATCTACATTCGTTGGTCCAGTGTTTTCCCTTACCACACCTTCTGCATACTCCAGAAGGAAGGGGCATTCTGTTGCCATTGTTCCTTGAAGAAACATTGCTTCTAGGAATGACCTGTTTACAGTCCCTTTTAAAATGTCCTTGCTTTCCACACCCAAAACATCTAACACTCCTCAAACCTTTTGAAATTACTTCTCCTACCCACGTATCATCATGCTCATCAACCTCAACATTAATTGTTTCTCTAATCCAATCTTCCAAAGGTGCAGATCTTGCCTTTAACGGCCTGATTATTCTCTTGCATGCTGCATTCGCATTCTCAAATGCCAAAGCTTCAATTATTGCCTTACTAGCTTCTGATCCTGAGACCATTCTGTTTACTGCTGAAGCCAGTCTTTCTAAAAAATCTGTGAAAGATTCTTTTGGGCCTTGCATAACCTTTGTGAATGACTCAGGTTTTTTTCCTGGTTCCTCAACTCTGTCCCATGCATTCAAGGCTGCCATTCGACATAAAATTAGGGTTTGAACATCATATAAACATTGTGTTTGTATTGAAGCATATTGGCCTTCTCCAATAAGCTGATCCTGACAAACTTGTATTCCTTTATCCCTCCATTGTGTTTCTACGTTTCTAGCTTCCTCCTTAAACCACGTTAGAAATTGAAGTCTCTGGCTGGGTTCCAGAACAGCTTGTGCAAGGTCCCGCCAGTCCTGTGGTATAATCCTATTATATGTTGACCAAGAGTTTAACATTTGCTTTACATATGGGGAATGCATGCCATAAGATACTATTGCCTCCTTAAACCTTTTAAAATCCATCAGTTCAATTGGAGTCCAGGTATTTTGTGTAGCCATTTGATCAGGCATCTGCTGTACGGTTACAGGATAAATTAAGGGTGACTGTGTGAAAACAGGCTTTCTTTCTGTAACCTTATGATCCAAACTTGAACCAACTTCACTGTTAAAATTAACAGGTTTTTCTAAAGCTGTTATCCTGGCACTTAAATCGACTATCTTTTTAAATAGTAAAATGAGAATAAGCATGGTGATAAACTGCATAATTCGATCAATATTAATCTTCTCATAAAGTTGTTCCATTGTCAGACTGCCTAAAATTTCAAACAAAACCCATTCTTCCAATGTACACAGGAAACCCATTTTTTTTTTAAATGTGGAAAAAAATTGTCTTTTAAATAGTTTTCTTTATGACTTACCAAATCTGCGTAGAACAGTAGAAATCCGAGCGAATTTCAAAAGAGCCACCTAGTGTCCTAGGTGTGAATCGAGAGAGAGAGAGAGAGAGAGAGAGAGAGAGAGAGAGAGAGAGAGAGAGAGACAGACAGAAACAGAGAGACAGAGAGAAAGCAAGAGAGAAAGCAAAAGCAAAAGCGAAAGTGAAAGTGAAAGTGAAAGCGAAGGGGTAGCCGGCTAAAGCTTAAAGCCAGCCACTTGTTCCCTCTTGAGCCGAGTCAAGGCTTGGCTTTACAGGCAGGGGCCCTGTTTAGCAGGGCAGGCCTGAGTTGTTTGTAGCACTGGCTTTAAGCAAGCAGCTCACAGTCCGGCCTGAGGCCAAGCAGACCTGGGCCGGGGCTAGGGAGCCGGCTGCTCCGGCTAGGGAGCCGGCCCCAAGCAGTTTTTAATGGATTCTTGTCACGTTGGGCGCCAGATGTAGATGTAACCAATCGTCTTTTTAAAATAAAAAACACAGAGCCAATGTAAAAGAGAAAGCCGAAAGGTCAGAGCTCAGAGATAAATTCTTACCTCCTGCAGTGCTCCTAACTTCCTCGAGAGAGAGCTACTTCCTGTTTGTCTGTGTTTAAATAGTCTTTCTGTTCTGTCTTCTCATTGGTTGTAAACCCAACCACATGACTGCCTCATCACTGCCTGTAAGTACTGCCCTCCAGGTCTTTTTTTTTTTTTTTTTTTTTTTTTTTTTTTTTTTTTGGTTTTTCGAGACAGGGTTTCTCTGTGTAGCTTTGCGCCTTTCCTGGAACTCGCTTTGGAGACCAGGCTGGCCTCGAACTCACAGAGATCCGCCTGCCTCTGCCTCCCGAGTGCTGGGATTAAAGGCGTGCGCCACCACCGCCCAGCTGCCCTCCAGGTCTTAAAGGCGTATGTCTCCAATACTGGCTGTATCCCTGAACACACAGAAATCTACCTAGCTCTTCTAACCACCACGCTCTTGCTATGGCTCTAATAGCTCTGACCCCAGGGCAACTTTATTTATTAACATAAAATTAAAATTACATTTCAGTACAAATAAAATATCACCATACACACACAGACACAAAATGTAATTAAAAGGTACTAGGCCATTGGTGCTGTGTAATGAAACTTGCTGTAGCAAAAACATTTAAGATCTGAATAAGCAATTGTCTAAAGATTGATGAAACTGGAAATGAATATTGTCAGATCTAAAGGAAACTCCACTCCCCAAATTCTGGTGGTTAGACAAAAGCCAGCACTCCTAAAGAATGCGTGAAGCCTGTTCCCTCTACCAAAGGGCAGAGGGACAAATGTCTATCTATGGTGCCCACATGCTGGCCTGCAGGCTCCTTTAGTATCACAGTGCCAGCTCCTCCTGCCTCCTCCCTGGCCATGAACTTCTCCGTCACAGGAACTTCTCTGGCCCCGGCTTCTCTTTTCTCCGTATAACCCTGCTATTTCGGCTATCCTCCGTCTCTTTTGCCCCTCTCTTCTGTCTTCCTCTCTTAGTCCTCTTTGTCTTTATCTGTCTCTCCTCTCCTCTCCTGGCCAGGCCCAGTCTGCTGTCCTCAGTCTGCTACTTTCTCTCCCTGCCTTCCATTCTTCCAGGTGCTTCTGGCTGGTCTCGCCCTCATATCTACAATAACCTTCCCCTCAGCCATACCTTGGAGAGGTCATGTCCTCAGTTTATACAAAATGGTGATGCTGAATTCTGCTAGAGAAAAATTTGGTGGAGGTTGGAAACGAGTATCAATGATTACTGATAAATCATTTTTATATGCTAAGCACTATGTATCATCATGGGTCTTTATTTTTTTAATGATAGCTTTTGATTTTACAATATAAAATATTTCACAAACGTAGGCAAGATCATTAGCTAACATAATCAGCAGAGCTGAAACTAAAACCTGGACTTTCTGATGCTGGAAAACCCCCTCTTTCTGCAATGACACCTTTTAGGTAGGGAGCCTAGAATGATTTTTAGGCTTGTCTTCTGAAAGAACTTACCTGCTGCTAAGGTGTTCAATTGTGTGAAACTATCTTGACCATGAGCTTCACAAGGGAGGAGTTTATTTTTCTCCTGTCATGAGAAACCTGATCCTAGCAGTCAGGGTGGGTGAAGCCCCTTTTCTGTCGAGTGTTGTTCTAAGTCTAAGATTACTGTTCCACCCCTGCTCACAGCAGGAAGGAAGGCGGAGGAGAGAAGAGGAGGTTTTCCTTAAGAAAGCAAGCCTTCCCCAGACTTTCTTCTGCATCTCCAGGGCCAGAACCACGTGGACTGCGCTCCCCCAGCCATGGCATCGGCTGCACTTGAGCTTGGTACATCGCCTCCCTGAAAGAGAGTGGGACGCTCCAAGAAGTTGAGGTGGGGAATTATTGAGACAGTGTCTGTCTCTCATAGACATCTGACAATTCAGAGGTGAGAAGGTTGGGACAGAAGCCTCAGATCTAGGATTCTAGGAGCTCGGGAACCTATCTTAGTTCATTTCTCTGTCCTGTGGCAAAATAAGCAGGTAGGGCTTATCTGACTCAGTCTCCAGGATACAGCGCATCATGGCTAGAAAGCAGGTGGCAGGAGCGGAGTCAGTGTAGTCAGGAAACAGATAAAAGCTCATCTTCTTTTCCCCCTTTCATTCAGTCTAAGACCCCAGTCCACATGGATGGTGTCACCTACGTTCAAGGTGGGTCTTCCCACCTCTGTGAAGCTTCTCAGAAAAATGTCCTCCCAGACACACTCAGGGGTGTGTTTCCATGGTGACTCTACATCCAATCAAGTTGCCAAAGAAGGCTAACCATCAGATGAATTTTGTGAGGCAGAAGAGGCCAGAGGAGAGAACCTGGGAAGCAATGGGTCTGTCACAATCTCACCACCAGCTCCCCAAACAGGATCCTGCTCAGGGGAGGAGTCTAGTATGTAGTCACTAACACTGCTAGATGGGAAAAGTCTCAGGACAGTGTTGATAAGAAATTTGGTAATGGGGGGAGAAAGTGAGCATGTGGGGATACTTGGGAATGCTAGGAACATTTGAAGACCAATTCTGCCTCCTGGATCACTTCATCACTATGAACGTGTAGGCTGGCTCCTCCGAGCTACTTCTCCCAGCCCTGATGCTAGCAAGGCACCTCTCCTTCCGAATCATACTGCCGGATATGTTTAGCCTAGCACGTAAGGTTGTACACCTAGTTCAGAGAGAAGTATTACTGGCCTCTTTAAAGTACACACTCCGCAGATGGTGACTGTTGTCTTTCTTAGGTCTATGCTCTGGCTACACACCTCCTGCCCTCCCTTCCTCTCTGCAAAGGGTTCCCAGCCATTTCTGATGCTCTACCTTCTCTCTGAAGGGAGTGAGGGGGGGGGGACACAACACGGAAGGGACACACACCCCTCTGGGCTGAAGCATTCCACAGCCTCACTTGATTTCATCCATCGCTCCTTTTTCCAGGATGTCTCCTCTGAGCTGGGAGGCAGGCACACCCAGTTCCCCTTACAGCCCACATGTAACACCCGAGGGACCTTTGCTACCTACCCTGTCAATCCATTCCTGAGTTCCTGGCAAGGTCAGTTCAGCCCAACTGGGAGGCGGAAAGGCGTAGACTACAACCCGGAACATGGATCTGCTTGGAGAGGAGTGGGAGAAAAATCGTGTCATATTTTGAGTAACTAACAAGTCATAGGTTCTCAACAAATATTTACTGAATTAACACTGGCCAGCAAAGAAAAAAACACAAGATATGTTCTGCAGATTTGGTTTTTAAAAATGAGGATTTATAGCGCACTAAGGCAATTGGTTAAGTGGCGCATGCGTCTCAAGTCATGTCGCCTTGGGAATATCCTTATCTGCAAACAGTTGCCAAGGGTAAACTTGAGAAACTGGCCGCAGAGCAAGAGGTGGTGTTAGGAGCACCTCAGGCTGGGCTTGGGTCGTCAAGATCTGGCAGCAGGAAGGGGTCTCCTTCACCCCAAACCCTGCAACCTTCTGCAAACTCTTTTCCAGCCGTCCCGGGGTGGCAGCCTTGGCCGCCTCTGGTCGCCTCGCAGGCAGGGGGCGTCCTACGCACTGTCAAGGAGTGCCTGCTTTTTCCAGTATGAGCCAGATGGCGACCTCGGTGGACTCAGGCAGTTTACCCCGAGCGCTGCGGGCCTGGCTGGGCTGAAAGAAAAGAGGAGCAGCCAGATCACTCTGGCAATAACCTAGGACAGGAAGGGGTGGGATGGGCGGGGCGAGCGGAGGGGAGAACGCGCGGCTCCGCCTCTTGGGGCTCACCTGGGGCGTGTGGAGCGGAGGTGGGCGGGGCGAGCGGAGGTGGCCGGGGCGAGCGACGCGCGGCTCCGCCCCTTGGGGCTCACCTGGGGCGTGTGGAGCGAAGGTGGGCGGGGCGAGCGGAGGTGGGCGGGGCGATCGACGCGCGGCTCCGCCCCTTGGGGGGGCTCACCTGGGGCGTGTGGAGCGGAGGTGGGCGGAGCGAACGACGCGAGGCTCCGCCCCTTGGGGGCTCACCTGGGGCGTGTGGAGCGAAGGTGGGCGGGGCGAGCGACGCGCGGCTCCGCCCCTTGGGACTCACCTAAGGCGAGTGGAGCGGAGGTGGGCGGGGGCGAGCGGAGGTGGGCGGGGCGATCGACGCGCGGCTCCGCCCCTTGGGGCTCACCTGGGGCGTGTGGAGCGGAGGTGGGCGGGGCGAGCGACGCGCGGCTCCGCCCCTTGGGACTCACCTAGGGCGAGTGGAGCGGAGGTGGGCGGGGCGAGCGGGGCGGGGCGAGCGGGGCGGGGCCCCGCCCCTCGAGCAGTCACGGGGGTGGCGGCTGGAAGCTACCCGCGCTCCGCCGGTGCTGAGGAGTGCGAGCTGAGGTGAGCGCGCGACTCCCGGGGGCCGCTGACGGTTGCGTTGCGCGGAGGCGTCCCTTCCTGGGACTCGGGGTGACGCCGCCAGCGGTGGGCTTCAGCAGAGCGGACGAGGGGCAGGGTCCCACGGGCGCCCGGCCCCCACGCCGCGCTTCCCAGCCCTCGGCGTCAGGCCGGGGTGAGGTGGGTGTGCCTCGTTCCTCGCTGGCTTTCCGACCCGAGCCCGGCGCACCCCGGCTCAGCGACTGGACCTTGGGCTCTGCCGGGCGGTTGGTACTGGAGCGCGGCGGCTGGCTCGGGGACCGCCCCGGGGAGCGGGGGGGGCTGAAGCAGCTTCTCCTGCGGAGTTGGGCGACCGCATCACCTGGCTGCAAGAAGTAAGCACGCTCGCGTCGTCCCCCACTGTGCAAGTGATCTGATAAGGGCGTTGTTGCTCAAATCCCGGAGGTAAATAGCACCCATGGTTACAGAGGACACACGAAAGGTGGTTCCGCGTGTGCTTTGCATTTACGAACGTATTATGCAGCACACATTGGCAGGGCCTGTGGCTAGCGTTTGTTTGTGAATCAAGATCTTAGTTACTGCGGGTTGACGCCTATGAGAAGTGCCTGCAACTGGATTGGAAACCTGTAAGATAAAACGTTAGCCTTAAAGGAGCAAAACAACTTGTGGACTTTGACTGTGTCCTCGTTTTGAAACGTTCGGGAACTTGAGGAAATGTTTTTAGTTTTAGAAAGGGTATTAATTACATTTGAAAATTTTTAAATGTGTGTGTGTGTCCTGTCTTCCTGTGGAGGTCAGAGGACAAGTTCCAGGAATAATCTCTCCACGTGTGCTCGTGGTTGGAACTCGTGTTCTGGCTTAATGGCAAGAGCCCTGAACTACCTTGCTGGCTTCATAAGAAGGAGTTCCAGGACAGGTTCCAAAGTTACACAGAGAAACCCTGCCTCGAAAAACAACAACAACAAATCTGATCTTTTAGGATTACTGACTGAAGCTGAAATATACATTGAGGATTTGCTTCAAAGTTTGGGGGTGCAGGAATACACTGGGCCGTGAGAGGTTAACAGCCAAAACTAGATGTTAGGCATGCAATTCTTTACTGTGTCTGTTTTTTGCACATTTTGGGTATTTTCCTTTAAAAGCTGCAACACTGCCTTTCTTATTCTTTTACTTTCTTTTTCCCCCCAGAAAGTAAGTTCAGCACTGTACAGGTGACTCTAGTTTCAAAGCCTCTCATATATCGTTATTTTTCATAAATTGGATGTGAATACTGCCTCATCAGACTGATCCTAAAAGATCCTAGTCTCTGTCTGTCTTACACACTGCACAGGAGATGGCACCGGTGTTCGTTAGTGGATCAGGTTGATGCAGGTGGGTGCTGGCTCAGCTTTTTCCCAACACACACCATTAGCAAACGTGGGGGTTGGGCTGCCTCCAGTCAGGCGGTTTGTATCAAATGTGTTAGCATTTTTCCCAATGGCTCAAATCCCTTCTAAGTTATACTCAGCAGAAAAACAGGCCTGGGCTTTGGGTATGGCTCACCATTTGCCTGGTGTGCTCCGGGGCCTGGGTTGGGTCTCCAGCACCCTTCAACCCCCCAAAAGAGACCAGAGCAGGAACTGCCTGTGGTCCACTTGGGATCGTATGCACTTCTGGACGTCCTGTATGTCAGTAGTGTTTGTAATGATGAAGACAGCATAACTGAGCGGGGATGGACTTAACCCTTGAAAAGGATCTGTCTTTTCCCGTAGTTATTCCACTTTGCTGTCAGCGTCGAGAAACAAACATCCGGCCTGTAACAGGCAGTGTAGCATGCCCATGCCGTTCTTTTCGTTTGTGAGGAGAGGCGTTACATTCGTCCACATTCTTTTTCCTCAGATTTTGTCCTGTAATTCTTACTGTGCTCTGCCATACTCGACTGGCACATTGTGAAAGTGTAGATTCCACGCGGGAACCGTGGAGGCGCAGCAAAGAAAGAAAGGGGATGCAGACTCCAGAAAGAGAAACCCACATTTTAAGCAACTTCACTACAACTGAGTTTTTAATATTCCTTTGATTTAAAAGGGGCACCACATAAAACTCTGCCTGTGATAATTGATTGCCGAAGTATTAGACAAACCACCTCAAAGGAAAATATGAGTTTGTTCTTGAGTCAAATATGAAGGGCCGTGCCTAGGAACACAGATTCAGGCGGCCCAAATACATGTTCTACTGTGGAAATGGTTTCATGATGTTTTTATAGGACAAAAAGTCATAAATTAAGCCACTTAAAAATATGCACTGCCAGAAACATCAGGGAGGCCATCACAGAAAAGAGGGGACAGCCCTGCTGTAGGTCTCAGATGCTGGCTGGTGATGGAAGTTAGTGGTGTACTGAGTTAATACCTTCCAAAGGATTTTACCTGAGAGTCCCAGGATGTTAGAGCTGTACGGAGTTGTTAAGAGGACTAAAGATAACACAGACTGGCTTGCCTCTGGAGCTCGACAGTATTCCAGCTCTCTACAGCCATGCAGTTCTAGTCAGTTAGACTGCACGTACGTACGTACGGTGGGTTTCTGGTGCTGGTGGTTTGTTCCTTCTGGGAACTTGGTCCACAGTACCTCAGTACAATCTTGTGGCATGTGGTTCAGTTTTCATTGTATGACTAAAAGAAATATGCAATGGTGGCCAGGCACTTAGACCCATGGGGAACCAAAATCGATAGATTCATTTACAGTTTTCCCAAAATGAGGTGGGAGGTGTGCGTGAATTTTTTTCACCCCCACTGCTTGTGACCATCCCACAGTTTATGGGAGGGTCGGAATAAAGGCTGGTACATATGGACATTAACCATACGCTGAGTTAACTAATCTTTCCTGTGGCCACAGGTTACCTCACTGTCTCTGCCTTCTGTTAGCTGGCTAAGGAAGTTGGGCCCTAAAGGAGCCCCATTTTTTAAGAAGAAGAGTTTCAGTGCTTTGGGGTCTGGTGAGGTAACATTATCACCCATTTCAGGCCTGTCACAATTCTTTGTCAATAGACCTATTTCTTTAATAGATAGGCTTTTTTTCCATAACACTCCCCCCCCTTTTTTTTTTTACAAAACTGCTGGACAGTTTATTTTGAAATTACCCACAAACTAGAAAGATCAGTTTTCCATCAACAAGTGAATAGATTAACAAATTATGTTTATACAAAGGAAAATCTCGATATACCATATAATACTAAATAATACTATAGCTCTCAAAAGCATTATGCTAAGTGAATTAGTTCATACACAAACACCTACATTTAAAAATATTTTTATTCTTTGGGAGTTTCATATAGTATATTTTGATCATATTCACCCTTGCCCCACTCCTCACCTTCACCTCCCTACCCACCCATCTTCTAGTCTGCCTGTCTGTCTTTTCTTTTTCTTTTCTTTTCTTCCCTTTTCTTTTCTTTTCTCTTCTCTTCTTTTCTTTTCTTTTCTTTCAGCCCATCAAGTCCAATTTATGCTGCCCAACTACCCTTGGGTGTGAGCCCTGCCCTGGAATGTGGCGGATCTACCCGGAGTCACACAATGAAGGAAACCTGACTCTCTCTCTCCCAGCAGCCGGTGGCTCTCTGGCTTGTGGTTGGATTTTATGCTCTCCCGTCCGTCCCTCCCCCAGGCAGGAATTTTTTGTGGCTCGAGCTTGTGCAGTTTGTACATGCCGTCACAGATGCTGCGAGTTCCTGTGTCACTGTCCTGTCTATCTTGAAAACCTTGTGTCTTTGATGTTATCCACCCCCTTGGTGCTTGCACTTTCTGCCTCTTCTTCCTTGAAGATCCCTGATCCTTGGGGGAAGGAGTTTGATGTAAATGTCCCATGTATGGCTGAGCACTCCAGTCTCTTAGTCGCTGCCTGTTGACCAGTTGAGAATCTCTGTGTTAATTACCATCTGTCGCAAGAAACTTCTCTGAAGAGGGTTGAGCAATGCACTAGTTGATGGATATAGCCATGAGTAATTAGGAGTTGTTTTAATACTGGACCCATTTGGCAGAATAATGGTACCGGGTTCTTCCCCAGGACCTGTCTAGGCATAGGTTCTGGGCCCAGTTAACAGTGCCAGGTATGCACTCCATCTGATGGAGTGGACCTCAGATACAATCAGAAAGTGGCTGTCACTCCATAACGTCTGTGCCACTGTTTTATCAGTGGGCATATCTTGTCATTTATGATTGTAGTTTTCAGTAAGCTTGAACCTCTGGGAGTATGAGTAGTACTTTCCAGCAGTTTGAAAGCCAGCCAGTTGGGGTGGAGCTTCCAGTTGAGAACCAGCTAGATTCCCCATGTTTTGTGACTCAAGTATGTAGTGTTTTCAGCAATAAGGTCTTACTGTCAATTCCTGAAGAGTAACCAAGAGCATAAGCATTGAATAAATAGCCTGTACTCTTTGGGGATCTATGGAGCTCCATTGGCCAACACAGAGTAGCCTTTTGTATCTTTGGAGGACATCAGACTTAGGATCCTTAAATCCTGTTAAACACACTATTTTATTTCCCCTTTTGTTTTTCAAGGCAGGGTTTCTCTGTGTAGCCCTGGCTGTCCTGGAACTCACTTTGTAGACCAGGCTGACCTTGAACTCACAGAGATCCACCTGCCTCTGCCTCCTGAGTGCTGGGATTAAAGGTGTGTGCCACCACTGCCCAGCAAAACACGCTAATTTTTTAAAAGAAAAAGATAAGTGGCACAAGTGTCTCTCTTTAAATTTTCTCCCATAGCTTTAGGATGAGATCACAATCCCATTACTGTTCCAACGTAGTTTTCTCCCTAGTCCTCTAAAATAAGGTGTGGAGAGGGAAAGTTGTCAGTCTCCTCGGGGACAAGGCAGTGGCCTGATGCATCCTGTCTTCTGACAGTGCTAAAAGCCATTATATCCCACAGCTGCGACACTTCTTTATCCCGATGGTGTGGCTAAGGGGATAAACACATTAGAAAGGCACACTGTCCCTTGTTGGCGTGGAAGTGAGGGGGAGGAATGGCAGCCGCGTTTGAACACAGGACTCTCGTGTATCTCAGCTCTCCTCTCCTGGGAGTGTGATGGAGGGGCGTTTTGATTTTCTTTTCTTTCTTTCTTTTCTTTTTCTTTTATTTAACTACCTTTTTTTTTTTTTCATTTATTTTACATACTGACCACAGTTTCCCCTCATATTTTGATTTTCAACAAAGGGTGACGTTGAGGTCTAAGGGAACTAAAAGTTGGCTTCGAGTCATTATTGTCCTTTTTCTTTCTAAAGATCTGTTTTTCTTTATGCGTATGTGTGTATTTCTGTGTTTGCCATGTATGTGTGGGTGCCTGAAGTGGTCAGAGGAGGGTGTCAGATCTCCTAGACCAGAGTTACAGATGATTGTGAGCTGCATAACAAGGATGCTGGGAACCAAACTTGGGTCCTCTGCAAGAGCAGCAAGCACTTTTAACCTCTGAGCCATCTTTCCAGACCTCTTTGTTGTTGTTTTCTGATACAAGGCCCATGTAACCCAGGCTGCCTTAAACTCTGCATGTACCTGAGATGACCTTGAATGTCTGCCCCACCTGCCTCCACCTCCTGCTGTAATTTCTGCTCTTGGCTTTCTGTATTCCGGGGATTAATCCATAGTTTACTGTATGGTAGGCAAGCACTCTACCAATGGCTCTGATGTCCTCATCCTCTCACTCTTTGAAGTATGGAAGAAGAAAAAATTAACTAAGAGTCCATTTAGTCTTTTGTTAATTATACACTTTTTAATTTTTGAGATAGGGTTTTACTGTACGGTCCAGGAACTCATTATATATCCCAAGCTGGCCTCAAGCTTATGGGTAATCATTCTCCTCTCAGTGCTAGGAGAGTCACCTCTCCAGGCTTCCTGTCTGTTGTTGTTTAGGGCAGGGAAGGAGGTGTGTGTGTGTGTGTGTGTGTGTGTGTGTGTGTACACACTGGTGTGCTCACCTGCTGATGTGTCTCTGGAGGCCAGAGGTTGATGTCTGGCGTCTTCTGCAGTCATTCTCCACCTTGTGTTTTGAGAGAGGATTGTACTGATCTTGGAGCTCACCGTTTGAAGTGGTCTAGCAAGGTTGCAAGCTCCAGATCCACCACCTCTGCCCCAATTCCAGTACTGGGGTTCTGGACACACCCCATCGTGCCTGGCTTTTTCACAGTATTCTGGGGCTCTGCATCCTCTTGCTTTTCCACCGATCCACCTCACCATTCTCCCACAAACTTGTTTAATTCTCACAGCTCTGCCCTACACTGGGTATCACGTGACAGCCCATTTTTGGAAGGGAATCCTGCTTAGAAGACTTAGTTCACTTGATGGCCTGGGACTGGTATCGTGACTGCAAGTTTTAGGGCGGAAGCCTGAGCTCAGCAGTCTGAGCAAGCTAGACTCACCCCTGCCTCCCCTCCACCACATATCCCCTGCCTCCCCGCCCCCACCCTGCCTCCTCTGCCCTCCTCTCCGCATCCCTATACTCCAATTTTAAAAAGCAAGTCATGATAAAACAGAGAAAGGGGACTCAGTCACCATATCGGGAAAAGAGGCCTAATGTCCCCAAGGTCATCTTCAGAGAAACATTAACTTTAGGTTTAAATGGAGAAAGAATTGGGGCAGAAGGCAGGAGATTATGTGTGCATAATGAAGCAGTTCTGATCAAGGTGTGGCCTGGTTGGCCAGTGTCTCAATTCTGGTTCTGCAAGGTGGTCCAAAGAAGTGGTTACCTCTCATCACTTTAGGGAAGCAGTCTGGTTCCTACAGGCTGATGACTTCTGATCCCAGGGGAGCATCCCCCAACAGAGATTTGCCTTCATCTTGAGGGTAGTCTGCCATGGGAGGTTTCCCTGTCCCTGGATGTCTTCCATCTGGAAAGGAATGAGCTAGGCTAGGTAAACAGCTATTCCTAGATCGAGTAACATGCATGTAACATGCATGTGCAGAGTCAAGCACAGAACCAGGCCTTCATTCAGATGCTCTGCAAGTCTCAGTGCCTTTTACCAAAAGTAGACTCCAACTGCCTGCTACAGTAGCACCGAGATGGAAACTTCTCTGTGAAAAGTGAGGGCGGCATTATTCCCAGCCTCTCTTTAGTGCCACACAGTACTCCAGAATCTCCGTTATGCGCCTGCTGTCATCTGGTGCTGGCTCAGTAGTCCAGACAAGCGCATCCGCCACACCGCCATGGTGACACACTGGCAACGGAGTCGTAGCCATCAAATGCCCTATTAGGCCATCACAGTCAAAAAGAAAGCCGAACCTGCATTGACCATCAGATTTGGACCTGAGAGTCGGCTCAGAAGGTGAGTGGCCAAGCCCAACAACCTGACTTCAGTCCCCAGAAGTCACATGGTAGGACAGTTTGCATGTTTTCCTCTGACCTCCACACACATGCCATGACACGTGCTTATGTGTGCACATGCACACACAAAACAGATGTTTAAAAAAAGAAAGTTACACTTTTTCCATGAACTTCTTCCAAGAAATGCACAAGGAGCACTGCATCGCCTCCTCTTAGGAGAGCTTAGGGTTCTTGTTCCCTCGGCTCTCTCTCCACTGTCCCTAAGTGCTGGCCATCCTGGGGTTCGCTTCTCTTCCAGGGAGTCTGTCGGACCCGTGGGCAGGACCAGCCGCACAGCTCGGAGAGCGGTGAGCTGCTGGGGGAGGCCTGTGGCACCCAGTGGAACCCAGTGACTTGGGTGTTGCCGGGCTATCAGCATTGGTGTCCTCCAGTAGAAATGTGAGGAGAATTAGTTCGGTAGAGTGGAGCACATGCCTATGATCCCAGCAGCTCTGGAGGCCGAGGCAGAAGCATAACCAAGTTCAAGGCCAGCCTGGGCCATAGAGCAAAACCCTTTCTCAAACACACACACGGGCTGGGGCCATAGGCCAATGGTAGAACAGTTGCCTAGCATCCCTGGGCTCTGGGTTCCAATAAGAGACAATGTTATTATTTTTCTGTTTGTATAAATGTGTATATGGTATACGTGTGTATATGCATGTTTACATGTGAGGGGCACACATGTGGAATGGCATATTGGCACATATGTTTGCATGCATGTGGGGGCCTTAGGCTGATGTCAGAGTTGATCCTCAGTCATTCTTGCACTTTAGTTATAGTCAGGGTCTCTTAGTCAAACCCAGAATTCCCAGAATCTGGGGATCCCATCTCTACCTCCTAAGGCTGGAACTGCGGGCTGGCTGCCATGCCGCCCGTTATTTACTTGGGTTCTGGAGACTCAAACTCCAGTCCTGATTCTCACTCCACAGTACTTTAGCCACTGAGCCAACTCCTCAGACCTCCAGTACCAGAAAACAAAACTGAAGTGCCAGCTGAAGGGAAGTGCAGAGGCCCTGTCCTCTGCGAATGTGAAAGGGCTTGTGTTTTATACTGCGTGTGCCTGTGCCAAGAGAGCACAAGTTAGGTTGTGCTGGCTGGCCTTATGTCAACTTGTCAGAAGCTCAAGCCATTTGGGAAGAAGAAACCTCAGTTGAGAAAATGCCTCCGCCAGATTGGCCTGTGGGAAAGCCTACGGTGCATTTTTTAAACTGTAGATTGATGTGGGGGGCCCAGCTTACTGTGGGTGGTGCCAGCCCTGGACTGGTAACCCTGAGGTGTGTAAGAAAGCAAACTGAGCAAGCTTTGGAGAGCAAGCCAGTAGACAGCACTCCTCCATGGCCTCTGCTTCAGTGCCTGCCTGGCTTGCCTGGTGATGGACAAGCTGTGAGCTGTGATCAGCCCCTTCCTCCCCACGTGGCTGTGGTCATGGTGTTTATCCCATCAAGAGCCCTGACTAGAACAGTGGTCATTTCCTCATACTCTTCTGCTTTTCTGGTTTACATGATGTTTCAGTCTTGCAGAGGTGGGGTCGGTGTTGGAGGCCTCGGGGTGGGAAGGGAGTGCCCAAAATAACCCATCAGAAGCTCCTTGGAAGTCAGAAGGTGGGGCTTGGGCACCATGGGAACTCCAGCCTGACTCTGGGAGTCAAGTGGATCCTGAGGCTGGGTCCCCGGCATGCCAAGGGTCTGCCAGGATTTGCCCTCTCCCCGGTCCTGCTCTGCTCACCTGACTCTTGTTAACTGCAAGTCTGCTTCTAGATGCTGCTTAGGCGTGGCTTCTCAGAAAGCTTGCCTTGGATGAGGAACTGAGGCACTTGCCCACAGCCCAGCCTCCCAGATGCTTCCGCAAGTCAAATCTAAGGCAGCTGGATTTCCTCAGTTTGAAACTTTCTGTTAAGGATCCCAGGGTCAGTGTGCTGTGTCTGCAGTTTCATCACAGTTGAAGTTCTCTTCAGAGTCCTTGAGTTCCACAGGCCTGGGCGCCCACAGAAATGAGCCTGTGGAGTGATTTGGGGGGAAACAGGTACTGTTTTGAGGTCTTTGTTGATAGACTATCACTGTAGGCATGTCTACGTTGAAAGGGCTACAAATGGAGTGCCTGCTTAGGCCCGGATACATAAGCCCATCTTACAGATACAGGTGTTTTGTCAATGGCAGGCCAGCGGGCTGATGGTAGACCTTTCGGGGCTCTGGGATTCAGGTTTGACTGTGTGATGCCATCATCTCCTTGACCAAGTAAAAGAGGGTTGACCAGCTGTTGGCTTGAGAACAGAACAGTCCAGAGCAAGGACTCTGGTGTGTGGGACTGAGTTCTGGTGATTCTGCCACCTCAGTGTCGCCTTGCCTTACTGTCTTTAGCCTCTCCGCGTCATTCCTCTCACAGTGCAGAACAGACCTGCTGCTTCTGTCTACTACTCCATATTCGTGAGTGAATCTACCTGACAGGCAGGAGCAGGGAGCAGGGCCTGTGACCCCTCTCCAACTCCTCATAAGAGTCACGTCCAACAGCAGGAAGCATTGCCTCCGTTGGGCCGGATAGCCCAAGGTCATGGGCAGAGCAGATGCCACTACAGATGTAATCCAGCTTTCCTTCTAGACGTAATACATTTAACATTTTATAAACAGCGCCAGCGTTTTAACCTAGTTGTCATGCTGTGACTAAAGTTTACCATTTTGTTTTTCCATGCCTTTGTAAATAATAATACCTTCATACCCTTTCATCAATTTTCAACCATTCTCTTAAAAAGTAGAGGGCTAGAGCTATAGCATCATAGCAGAGCACTTCTCAACATGTGAAAGGCCCTGGGTTTGAACCCCAGAGCTAAAATAATATTAAAATAAAATTTAGTTAACTATGCCCATCGCTCATTTTTATTGTAAATTATTCTGTATTGAATGTAATAAAACCTTGATCCCATTTCACAGTATTCAAGATGGTTGTGGTGGTGGTTTAAATAGGAATGGCCCTTATATACTCATGTGTTTGAATGCATGGCCTATAGAGAGTGGCACTGTTAGGAGGTGTGGCCTTGTTGGAGCAAGTGTATCACTGTGGGCTTTGAGGTCTCAGATGCTCAAGCTATTCCCAGTGTGGCTCATAGTTCACTTCCTGTTGCTTGCAGATCAAGATGTAGAACTCTTAGCTCCTTCTCCAGCACCATGTCTGCTGCCTGCTGCCTTGCTTTCCACTGTGATAATCATGGACTGAACCTCTGAAATTGTAAGCCAGCCCCAATTAAATGCTTTCCTTTATAAGAAGTGCCATGGTCATGGTGTCTCTTCACAGCAATAGAAACCCTAACTAAAACAGTTGCCATAAAAATAATTACAGATTCAAACATTCTGAAAATAAGAAGTTTTCTTCATTATTACAAAAGTATTTTACCTTATGGAATATGTAAGATAGTGTAAAAAGTAAATGTGTACCTGTGTTCTCCTCACCTGGAGATGGCCATCATAGGTATGTGGCAGGGGCGCATTACCTGGAAACTTGATGGAGTGTAGACTCTTAGGTCAACCTCAACATATATTGAATAAAGATCCTTCACTTAACTATGCCACATTCAAGTCTGAGAACTACAGGTACGCATGGCCATGACCGTACCAATCTATAGGCCTTTCCTCTCACAGTTTTGCACAAGCATCTTTCTGAGAGTCTAGGGGAATTCTGTCACGCCTGCCTAGAAAAGGCCCTGCTGTGCATGGCTTGGGTTCTGTCACTGAACACAGTGTGTGACCGTGTTTTCCTGTTTGCTCTCTTTTCCCAGAGCATGTATCTCATGGCTTCAGGAAGTCGTCCATCTTCTGACTGTGCCGTAGTTCATTTGACGGACTCCTATTGTTACAGGTTGTTTTGATTCTTTGCAGGGAGGGTATTTTATGGCTGTTGGAAATATACCAGAATGAGCTGATCCCGCTGTTCCTCCCTCACTTCCTTTTAGTTAATTCTTGGAATGTTGCTATTGGACCAAAAGTTGGATGGCTGTAAATATTCTTTATATGCTCCAGGAGTGTGCAAAATGCCCCCACGCTAGCCTAGGCCTGTGTGAGGTGGTCTGTAGACAAATGGAGAAGCAGAGCTTTGTCTCCATTTTTCTCTCGTCTCCAGGACTGGTTCAGAGGAGACTCTGAGGTCACTCAAAGGTGAATGGAGGAGGGGACATAAGTGACAGCATGGTGGGCAGTGGCCTGTGGTGGCAGAGTTCTTCCCTGGCTGAGTCCTGAGAAGTAAGATACCACTGACTAGGAAGTGGCCTCTTGCATGGTATGTGTGCTGTGTGCCCAGTTTAGACTTTCCTCCCCGTGTCCTGGAGTACAGGAGTAAAATTTACCTACAGTAATCGCAGGTGTGAAGTACTACTCTGTAATCCATGAATCTGTAGAACGTGATTGGGACCAGACTTGGGTTTGCTTCGTAAGTCTGAGACTTCTAGGTTACAGAACACCAGACGCTCATGTTAAGTAAACTTTATTCTGGAAGGTGTCCTAAGATTTTTTTTTTTTTTTTTTTTGGATAAAGAAAAAGCGAACTGTCAGATCTACAAATGTAATTCAGTTAGGGATTACAGAGTAGTCACTTCACACCTGCGATTACTGTAGGTAAATTTTACTCCTGTACTCCAGGACACTGGGAGGAAAGTCTAAACTGGGCACACAGCACACATACCATGCAAGAGGCCACTTCAATGCAGTCCCCTGCTAGCCCCGAGCAGCCAGTGATCTGTTTTGTCTCATACGTTCTAAGAAGTTTTATCTAAAGGGAATCTTAGGACATGGTTTGGGGACTTGGCTTCTTTTGATGGGGGAGTGTGTGTGGATATGGGTGCTCATGGAGCTCAGAGGACAACCTCAGGTGTTTCTCAGGAGCTGTCCACCTTGTTTTTTTGAGATATGTTCTTTCGTTGACCTAGAGATCCCTGTCGTCACCTCTCTAGCTGGATTGCAAGTATGCATCACCAAGCCTGACACTTCAGGTAGATGCTGGGGCTGCATCCAGGCCCACATGCTTACAAGCAAGTGCTCTATTAGAAGAGACATCTCCCCAGGATTTGGCTTCTTAACATCCATTTTTGAGGTTAATCTGTGTTGTAGAATTCATCAGTAGTAGGCCATTCCTTTGTATTGGTAAAGGATTTGCTTTTATGAAACATAATTTCTTATTTATGTACTGACAGGCATTTCAATTGTTTCAGTTATTTTGGTTTTGGTTATTTATACACTTTTGGTTATTACAAGTGATGCTTGTTACTGTGTATATGTATTTGTATAGATTATATTTTTATGTCTTTTGGGTGAGTTTCTAAGAGTGTAGTTGTAGAATCAAGTTTATGTTTAACTTTTTAACAAACTATTTTCCCAAGTGTCTGTGCAGTGCTAGACTCTAAGCAACAGTGTGTGAAGGATTTAACTTTTCCACTTTTCAGCAGCATCCAGTGCTGTCCATCTTTATTATAGCCTGTCTTCATTAATTTTCTACTGCTGTGCTGAGACTCCATAACCAAGGCAACTCATAGAAGAAAGCATTTAATGGGATTTACGGTTTCAGAGAGTGAGTCCATGACCATTATCATGGGGAGCAGGCATGGCAGGCATGATACTGGAGTAGCAGCAGACAGCTTGCATGTTGAGACAACAACCCCAAGGCAGAAGACAGGTAACTGGGAATGGCTTGAACTTTTGAAACATCCAAGTTCTCTCCTGGTGACATACCTCCTCCAACAAGACCACCTGTCCTAATGCTTTCCAAAAAGTTACACCAGGTGGAGACCAAACCTTCAAATATATGAGCCTCTGGGGGCTATTCTTTTCTTGTTTGTTTGGTTTTGGAGACAGGGTTTCTCTGTGTAACAGCTCTGGCTGTCCTGGAACTCGCTTTGTAGACTAAGCTGGCCTCTAACTCACAGAGATCCACCTGCCTCTGCCTCCTGAGAGCTGGGATTAAAGTCATGCACCACCACTGCCTAGCCCAGGGCTCTTCGTATTCAAACCACTACACAATCACTCTCTTGAGTATGTGATAGTGTAGCATTACAGTTTTGTTTTGTTTTTTTCCAGAGCTGAGGACCCAACCCAGGGCCTTGCGCTTGCTAGGCAAGTGCTCTACCACTGAGTTAAATCCCCAACCCCACAGTTTTTTATTAACATAATTTTCACTGATTATTTGAGAATTTCACATCATGTACTCTGGTCATCTGTTGTGGGAATTTTGATGGCATTGTGACACTCCAAGACCGTTAAATATAGTTTACCTTGAATCAGGGAGAAGACTGGAATTGGCCATAGAGAAACTTGGATAGAGTTTCTAACAAATTTGGATAGAGAAGACACACGGGAAGGAGAGGGCAGGGACTTGAGTTTGGCTCTTCTTTTGGTTTTGGAATGAGTGAAGAGACATGATTCCTGCTGGGTCTCTGGCCAAAAACCATGGTCAGCTGGTTGCTTCTTGGCCTTTCTGATCTAGCAGGTTTTCACTCCCACATCTGACTTCTGAGTCTTTGTTGGTAAAATAGAACGATAGAGACTTAGTTTAAACCCACATATGGTGGATGTGGGACCAGAAAGCCCTCCAGGCCATGGCCTGAGTGGCCAGTGAGGTGTTGACTGTGGGGCCCTGGGGCCCAGATTATAATTAATACACATGCAGCCACTAAGCTGACAGTAAAACATCCATCACCCTTACTTCCCAGTCTTAGGTCTCCCCCCTCCCCGGTGGCCTCCTCCTCCCAAAAAGATTTAAAAAAAAAAAGTTCAATTTGTGTTGTTCTGTAGTCACTGGAACATGGTCAACCTCTCCGTGGCCAGCCCCTTAGAGAACAATGAATCCTTTCCCACCCCACCCCCACCCCACCAGCAGCCATGCTACTGAAGCTGGGCTTCAGCATCCTTATCAAAATTTATGAGTTCTCTTCGATGGCTTCCTGTCTAGGCTAGTTTGTTTTGTTTTTGCGGGGAGGGGGATGGTGGGGGTTGTCACAGAAGCCTTCTGTGTCTCTCACTCTCAACTGTGAGTCTGTTGTCATCGATACCAATGCAGGAGAAGCTTCCTTGTCCTTTACAGTCAGCAGGAGCATGGATCATAGACTTCCACATGGTATCTGGCAACAGCACAGACCACAGACATCCCCAACATGGCCCTCAAGTGGCAGTGTGGACCACAGACATCCACCTGGCCTCCCCAACATGGCCCTCAGGTGGCAGCACAGACCACGGACATTGGAATGGCCTTGGGTAGTAACACAGCTCCTAGCTGTAGCAGCACCACAGACAGACCCAGACAAGGCCCCTGGTGGCAGCATGGACCACAGTCATCCACATGGCCTCAGGAGGCAGTACAGGCCAGCACATCAACATGGCCTCTAGCAGCAGCTCGGGCCTCTCGGGCCTCTCTCTACCGTGTATGTGCTAATTGATTCGTCCATCCTTCCCACCCCTCCCAGTGGCCTTGGAAACCGTAGCACATTACTCAGTACCTCTTTCCCCACACAGCTCTACATGCAAATACTCTTTGCCACAAGTCTTTGGTCTAGATCAAAGACTGGTCTCTGAAGTACCATAGACACCCGACCATGACTGAGACTTCCTCAGTCACAGCCATGCTTCATGTTTTCATCTTCATCGCTGATGACGTGCTCCCAGAGCTGGTTCTGCAGCACCAGCTCCTCATCATGGTCCAGCAGCTTGTAGATGGAGTAGTTGGGGTTCACTGACTCAGAGCACTGTATCTGGGCTAGTATGACAGCTGAGTTGGTCAGACTCTTCCAGCACATTAGTTTTAATTGGCATTTTCTTAAAGGTAAATGATGCGGAGGACTTTTTCATCTGATTATTAATCATTTTATATGGAGAAATGACCACCTAAACCTTTTGCCAGTCCTTTTTAAAACATTTTTTTTTAAATTAAAATATAGTTACATCATTTCCCCTGCCGCCTCCTTCTATCCCTTTCATTCCTCCCAGTGCCTTCTCAAATTTTGGCCTCTTTTTAATTATTACTGTTACACACACACACACACACACACACACACACACACACACACACACACGAGGTGGGGAGTCTGCTGAATGATTTAGGGTTGCTTGTATGCATATGGGCTGACCACTTCATATTAGACAACCACTTAGGGAATACATTCCTGAGGAAGACTAGTTCTCCCTCTCTGAGCAGTTGTTAAAGTTTTTCATCTAGAGATGGAGCCCTATGAGACTTCCCATCCACATTGGCTGGTGACGTCACTGTTCTGGCCTTAAGCAGCCACACTGATTTCATAGGTGTAGAAGACACAGTCTTGCAGCAGACTTCCTGGTCCTCTGCACCATCATCAGTGACATTCCCTGACCTTAGGCGCAGGAGTTGTGTCCTTGTAGATGTGTGGGCTAGGGTCGGCACCCCACCGTCTTTAATGGTCTCCATCTGCTTCAGAAGGAAGCTTTGATGGCTGGAGGGGCGACCTTACCTGTGGTCTAAGGGGAAGTGTCTGGAACACAGTTAGGAGCGGCTGGCATAGAAAAGGGGCAGGAGGGGGTCCGCTACCATCCACAGTGTCTCTAGCCATGGCTGGCTGGCTAGGTTTCCAGTACCAGGCAGGCATGACTTTCCTCCTATTGATCAGACCTGATATCCAATTAGATGGCTCTTTGTTGCTGCCAAGATGTAAATGCCACTGTTGCCCCTCGAGGGAATCGTGCTCTACTGTCATTGTGTTCATAAGCATTCCTTCCTTGGCAGCTTTCACAGCAGTAGAAAAACTAGTCCTCAGGGAAGAGTTCTTCAGGTCAGATCCAACCTGAACCCTCTGAATCCTGTCGGCCAAAGTGATTGTTGTCTCAGCAGTAAGGACTTGCCTCCAACTCCTGGGAGATAGCCAAGGGCAACAGGAATAACCTGTATTGTTTGGGGGCCTTTTGGACTCCCCTGACCAATGCTCAAAAGGAGGTTTCTCATGCCTGATACTGGGGTTTGTTAAATAGTCTGGCTCTCGGGAAGAGCATTACCATAGCACCGTGTGTGTGTGTGTGTGTGTGTGTGCGTGTGTGCGCAAGCGCGCACGCATGTAATAGTACTGGAGCAGCAGCTGAGAGCTTTATATCCTGAATCAAGGGGGACGGTGGCAAAGAGACCGACAGAGACTAGGAAACCTCAAAGCCCACCCCCAGTGACACACCTCCTCAAGGTCACACCCGCTCCCACCACCACACCTCCTAATCCTTCCTAAACAGTCACACTAGGGACAAAACATTCAAATGTGTGAACCTAGGGGACCATTCTCATTCAGGCCACCATCACTTGTGTATTATACATAAAGTAATATTCCTGTGGCTATTCCAAACATCCCCAGTGTGGCTTGCCCCTCCTCCTCCCTCCTGCTGTGGTTTCCCCATTCCCCTCCCACTTAATGCCTCCCCTTTCCCATCTCCCCTTCAAATCATCTGTATCCTGCTATTCTGGTCTCTAGAGCACCTTCTCCACCCCAAAGGTTCATTTTGACTCCCTGGCTTCTGCAGTTATTCCAGGTTGTATACTCACATCTAAAGATTTAGAGTTAGGACCACAAATGAGAGAACATGTAGCGTTTGTCACTCGGCATCTGGGTGACCTTGTTTAGTATATTAGTTCCACCCATCTACCTGTAAATTTCATGATCTCATTTTCTTGACAGCTGAATAGTATTCTGTTGTGTATATTTATATAAATTTTCATTATCCATTCATCAGTTGAAGGACATTTAGACTTTTCCATCTGCTAGCTATTATGAATAGAGTGGCTGCATTGTCTATGGACCTGTGGTGAGGGAGTCCATCATGGAGGAAGAGCACACTGAAGCAGAGCTCATCACCTCATGGCTGCCAGACAGCAGAAAGAGACAGGAGGAGACTGAGGACAAGATAGACCCTTCAGAGTCCCATCTCCGGTGACCGTGCATCTTGAGTCAGTACCCGTTTCTCACCATCAGATGGTGAAAATGGGTTAAACTATTGATGAAGGCAGAGCCGTCCTAATGCAGTGAGTTCCTAAAGTCCCAGACACTATCAGCCAGGCCTCTGATACATGAGCCTTCAGGGACATTTCAGATTCAAACCCTGAAACACAGCGCCAGTTGGCCCTCTTTTCCGGTGTTTGCTATTACTGACTTTTAACTCAGCTGTTCTGGGGAATGTGAAGTTGCATGTTGTTGTGGTTTTAGCTTTTCCTAATGACTAATGTGGGGAGCTTCTAGATGTCGCTGACTTTTTATGCATTTTGTACTCAACGTGTCTTTTCAGTTTTGCCAATTCTACAGTGAGTCACCTTTTCTCTCTGAGTCCAGAATTCTCTGTGTACATAATGTGGCCACATGTCATTCATTAGATATATGTAAGTAGATTTGGAAGTAGATTTCCCAAATACTCTTTTTTTTTTTTTTTTTTTTTTTTTTTTTGCTCTTTTGGTGTTCTATGATTGGAATTTGATTTTAATGAGTTTCTGATCAATTTCTGTGCTTTTCAAAACATTTTAAAGACTTTTTTCTTTTTTACCTGCTCTAAAGGTTACAGAGATAGCCTCCTGGCTGATGGCTGGACAGAGGTGCTCATCACTCAGCTCTTCCAGAAAGAAAAACTAAAGATGCATAATTGTGTTCCAAGGTGAGTGGTCATTAGAGCTCCCTGGAAATTAGAGATTAGACTCCTGTGAGAGTCTGGGGCCCTGGACAAAGCACAGTAAGGAAAACAGAGTCTTGGTGCCCACCAGCCCAGCCCACATCCACAGCTAGAGGAAGACAAGCCTCCTGTGAGGGAGACAGGCCACCCCACATCCACAGCTAGAGGAAGACAAGCCTCCTGTGAGGGAGACAGGCCACCCCACAGCCACAGCTAGAGGAAGACAAGCCTCCTGTGAGGGAGACGGCCCAGCACACATCCACAGCTAGAGGAAGAGAAGCCTCCTGTGAGGGAGACAGCCCAGCCCACATCCACAGTTAGAGGAAAAGAAGCCTCCTGTGAGGGAGACAGGCCACCCACAGCCACAGCTAGAGGAAGAGAAGCCTCCTGTGAGGGAGACAGGCCAGCACACAGCCACAGCTAGAGGAAGAGAAGCCTCCTGTGAGGGAGACAGCCCAGCCCACATCCACAGTTAGAGGAAGAGAAGCCTCCTGTGAGGGAGACAGGCCAGCACACAGCCACAGCTAGAGGAAGAGAAGCCTCCTGTGAGGGAGACGGCCCAACACACAGCCAGTGTTTGTTAGCACTCCTGGAAGTTTGCATCACCTTCATGCTTGCAGCTCACTGATGTCAGGAACCTGGAAGTGTACAAGGATTATCTCCTTTGGAAAGGGAGCACGCGCATTCCACTGACTGCCACCCATGCCCCAGGGTGCTGAACTTAAACTGGCACTGAATCCTCCTCTGTGTCCCATCTTTGGAATGCCACAAACATTCCACTCTGCCCTATAGTGTAGGGGACAGGCATTGTGACAGAACAGTGTCACCCTCTAGAACCAGGAGATAAGAGTGCTTTCCCTTTGAAAAGGTCTGGCTATCAGGAGCGTGGCCAGCCATATGCATATAGGCTCACTGAAGGCCCACGAAGTTCCTGCCGCCTAGTTCCAGTACACTACACTCAAATGCCTGTCATCAGCAAGAATAGTGCAATGTTCATGCTGCTCTGCCTACGTGAGTATGCTGAAGGGTTTTTGGGCAATTCCATGGAGTCAAGCATTGACCAGTCCCCAGATGTACACAGCTCTGGCTATATAGTCCACCTGGGTGCTCTGTAGAAGAAGCACAAAGGAGCACCAAGATTCGGCTCCCACCTCACCTAGGAAGTCTCCGCTGCCCTACCCAGGCACCCTGTCTGACCACATGCTGCTGTCAAGACTGGGTATGAGCCCCACCGAGTGAACGTTGAACTTCCCATCCTCCTGTGAGTGTCTCGTCTGCACCGCTGATGGGACCACTGCTGGAGCCAGCCATGCCGAAAGCCTTTGCTCTTAGCAACGCTGGCATCAGCAGATCCTGAAGACCTTTGTCTGAGAGGGCTGTAACTCCCACTGTAGAAGTCCCTCACCCCATCACTGTCTGCTCCACAGATCGGCGCGGCATACACGGCACACGCTACACAGTCATTCATTCATCACAACCAGGGAAACTGTTCTGTGGTGGTCGCCTAGAATCAGAGCCAACACCGCACCAGTACTTCAGTGTGCACCTTCATGAGAAATCTGCCTACTAAGAGGGTCATTTCATCAAAATAGAGTTTTCTGAACTCCAGGTACACAGATCCCAGTGTAGGAGCATAAAGAATCGGAATGGATGAGGTGGCATCCTCTCAAAGAAAACTCTGTGGCAGTAAATTCCAAATAAACAATGAAAAGGAATGATTATTACTGGGGAGACGAAGGGCCAGCGGAGAAAGGTATAAAAGGCATTGCAGGGGTGAATATGAGACAAGTAAAGGACAAATGTGCCATAGTGAAACCCACTCTTTTTTATGCTAATTTACAAAGAAACAATTGAAAGATAAAGGAATGATTGTATTTTAAAAAGTGAGATCCTAGAGAATATAGTTAGTGAGATGATATTAAAGAGATATCACATATTATGAATGCAAAATTCCCTAGAGAAATACATTGAAAAAGAACCAAATGGCAATCTTGGGATGAAAAACTCAGTAAATTAAACAAAAGGTAGAGTTGCTAGCCTCAACAGATAATCTAGACTAAGCAGAAGAAAGAGTATCTGAACTTGTGACTTTATCCCATCCATCCATGACATACCATATCCAGGTCCAGCCAGGCTGGCCCATGCTGTGCCCCGATCCAGCCTGCGAAGTGTAGTCCTCACCCTTTGCCTCGGTCAGTGTTTGTTCTGTTGCTGTGAAGAGACACCATGACCATCGCAATTCTTAGAAAACATTTAATTGGGAGTTTAATTTACAGTTTCAGAGGCTGAGCCATGACCATCATGGTGGGGAGTTTGGCAGCAGGCAGGCTTGGTGCAGAGCAGTAGGAAAGAACTTATATCTCAATCCACAGGCTGGAGGAAAAGAGAGAAAGAAACTGACTGGACCTGGCTTGGGCTTTTGAAACCTCAAAGCCCACCCCCAGTGACACACTTCCTCCAATCTTTTCAAATAGTGCCACTCCCTGGTGGCCAAGCATTCAAATCTATGAGCCCGTGAGGGCCATTCTCATTCAGACCACCACACTTCTTATCAAAGAAACTCCTTTTTGCAGAAGACAGACCGTCAATGAAAACAATTGGTCAAAATGAAGAGAACAACTGACCATGGGCTACCAAGCCCCAATTGATGCATCTACAATTCAATTCCTGCACCTAAGGCTCAGGAACATAATGGAAGAAGGTAGAAAGATTGTAAAAGGTTGAAGATCAGGAGGTCTACTGTGAGATTGTGTCCCCTAGAAGTAACAAGGAAGTTATACCCAAGATACCTCAACAGTATGGTCTTAAACAAGACCTGAACAATGACAACACTAATAGACACTCTAACATCTATTGAAAATCCAATGATACCCCACCCCTAGACAAAGAACCCAGGGATGAGCCCCCTAATTGGTTATCTAGTAGCAAGTGGTCAGTTCCTGACCACCAAATGGACTCAGCAGGCTGTGTTTATATATTTATGAGGTTGTGTAGCTAATAAAAAGGCCATGAATTTGAGAGGGAATAAGGGGATATGGAAGGCATTGAAGGGAGGAAAGGGAAGGGATAAATGATGTAATTATAGTTTAGTTTAATTTATTTTAATTTTAAAAAGAATATTTGAACTTGAAGACAGGCCTTTTGAAAGCTCAGTTGGGGCAAGAAGATGTATTCAGGACTTTTGGGACACCATTAAATGAACAAAGTATCTTTTTTTGAATACTCAAAGTTGAAGGAAAAAGTTAAGGACACAAACAATTTCAATGAAATAATGTGGCAAGAATTCAAATCTTGGGTAAAATGCAGACATATATGTAAATGAGGTATATTAGAACCCTAATGTGACCAGAAAAGATCTTTAATACAGAATACTATAGTCAAGCATAGTGTTGAAGTACATGGCAAAGAAAAGATTTTAAAATCTGTTTCAAAATAAGAAAGCCCTAGTCACAATCCAGGATGTTCCAGTTGGATTAATAGCAGATTCCTCAGCAGAAACTACAGGCCAGGAGGGGATGAAGTGATGTACTATAGGTCTTGAGAGAAAATCATTTTGGACTAAGCTGAGGTATCCAGCAAAACTAGCCTTTGGGAATGAAGAAGAAATAAGACCTTCTGTGGTGGTTTGAAAGAAAATGGCCCCCAAAGGAATTTGCACTACTAGGAGGTGTGGCCTTGTTGGAGTAGATGTGGTCTTGTTGGAAGAAGTGTGTCTGTAACTAGAGTTTTCCTGCCTTGCCCACAGTCGGGACAAATCTTTGTCACCCGCCAGTCCCACAGCTGCTCAGACCCAACCAAGTAAACACAGAGACTCATATTGCTTACAAACTGTATGGCCGCGGCAGGCTTCTTGCTAACTGTTCTTCTAGCTTAAATTAATCCATTTCCATAAATCTATACCTTGCCACGTGGCTTGTGGCTTACCGGCATCTTCACATGATGCTTGTCATGGCGGCAGCTGGCAGTGACTCCTTCTGCCTTCCTGTTCTTTCTTTTCTCCTCTCTGTTAGTCCTGCCTATACTTCCTGCCTAGCCACTGGCCAATCAGTGTTTTATTTATTGACCAATCAGAGTAATTTGACATACAGACCATCCCACAGCATGTGTCACTGTGTAGGCAGGTCTCTCATATGCTCAAGATACTGCCAGTGTGACAACACACAGACCACTTCTGTTGCCTACAAGATATAGGACTCTCAGCTCCTTCTCCAGCACCGTGTCTGGTATACATATGTCTGCCCATGTACACACAATAACCAAATGTAGTTTTAAAATATTTAAGGGTACACAAATGCCATACACAATTTTTTTTAATATTTAGGTAGAATTGTTTGGCTCAAGGGTTCTGCTTATCCCCCCCAAATTCTGTTAACCTACCAGAGTCAGCTTTAGGTCTATATACTTCCTGGACCATGAGGGAATGGAAATAAAACAGGTGCATATTTATGGTTGGAGAGCAAGCTGAGAGAGCTCCAGGGAACTAGACCAGCACTGATGGGGCATGCCACCCCACTCTGTGATGATGATGGAAGATCTCCTTCAGACAATTGGCTTGGATCATTTTCTCAGCAATGATGACCAGCATGATGTTAGAAACTGTGCACCTGAGCATGAGAAGTGTTATGGTTTAGATGTAAAGTATCCCCAGAACAAGGCTCGAGTATAAGCCTTAGCCTCCAGGTGTTACTACAGATTTTAAGTATGTTTGTTTGTCGGTGTGTGTGTGTGTGTGTGTGTGTGTGTGTGTGTGTGTGTACACAAATGCACAGTGGTACACATGAGGAGGTCAGGCAACAACTTGCAGGAGGAATTGGTTCTCTCCTTCCACCACGTGGGTTGTTGGGATCAAACTCAGGAGGTCATCAGGCTTACTGGTGAGCTCCAGATTCAGCGAGAGACTGTCTCAAAGAATAAAGTGGAAAAATGGTTAGGGAAGACACCCTGACATCAATCTCTGACCTCCACCCCCCCCCCCCAAATGTGAGCATGCCCACACTCAGGTGCATAGAGGCATATACAACATACATATACATACAATATATACATACAAGCCTGTGTGAAAGCTACAGGACAAAAATTTAAGTTTAGCCATTTTGTCAAAATGGTACAGGAGCTCAAGGTTGAAAGATTGGGTGGCGGTAGTTGTCACCAATCAGCAGAGGAACCCTCTCTGGTGGGAATGACATGTGGGCAGCCTCAAGGTGCTGAGTGGGAGAGGCTTACGAGATGGGGTTTCAAAGCCGGACACTTAACAGCACTTAGAACTGTGGCTCTTGGCTTCTGACGCCAGGGACTTGGTTCTCGACTTCCCTGAGTGCCAGTGGCTTGTAGGCTGAGCTTTCAGACTCAGAAGCTTGTGTCCACAAGCCTTGTGAACCAAGTACTGGCTCTGGGTTCTCAAGTCCCCCGCCGTGTTTACCTTGCTCAGGATGTAGACACGGAGACGCCAGTGAGACCAGTGATTCAAGCTGGTGACAGACCTTGTTGTCATACACGTCAGGCTGGTTCTGCGGACATGAGAGACACTGAAGTTACAGGCTCTCAGAGGCTTCCACCAGATGTCAAAGGAATTCCTGGGAGGCCAGGCCTTGTGTAGCAAGGTCCAAGTCCCCCTAGAAAGAAGCTGTGTGTGAAAACAAGGCAGTGTGGAAACAGGACAGTAAAGTCACATGCCAGGAATGAGGAACGTCAAGGGACGCTGCAGGCAGAAGCAGAAGCAGAAGGGAGAGTCTGCAGCTGGCAAGGCCATAGGTGCCCCGGGGTCTGTTCCTAAGTCTCCTTAGAGATGCCTCTGCTCACACCTCTCTCTGTACCACACTTTCTACACCAAGGTCCTTAGTCATTTTCTAGTCTTTCACTCCTTTTCCAGCCTCTATATTTTCATCCTAGAAGATGTATGCCTTTAGAACAAAATGCTTTTAAAAGTTTTCAAAGCCAGCCGGGTGGTGGTGGCGGCGGAGGCGCACGCCTTTAATCCCAGCACTCAGGAGGCAGAGCTAGGCAGATCTCTGTGAATTCGAGGCCAGCCTGGGCTACAGAGTGAGATCCAGGAAAGGTGCAAAGCTACACAGAGAAACCCTGTCTCGAAAAACCAAAAAAAAAAAAAAGTTTTCAAAGCCATGCAGGTGACATGGTTGGTTGGTTTTTGGGGGGTTGGGCAGTTGCTGGGGATTGAACTCAGGGCCTCACCCAAGCTACGTTAAGTACTCCACTGAGCCACATCTTCAGCACTCTAGCATCTACACAGATGCATTGAATAACCTCACTGATGGTCAGTCCTGTCCCGGCCCTACACATTCCTCCCCCATGTGCACACTTTAGATTTTGAGGCAAATTCTAGTAAACTAACTCTTCAGTACACACACACACACACATATTTAAAACTCTTAATTTCCATTTCCTCTGTCAAGACTCTAGAAATACAGTCATATCCTGAGGTACTGTTGATTAGGGCTTAAACTTTTGAGTCTGAAGGAAGCAGAGTTCAGATCACAACAAAGTTATAAATTAAAAACTCTTTAGTATCCTAAAATTTCTAGGTAGCACCCAACTTTTTACTATGAACATGTTTGCTTTAATTCATCCAGTAAGTTCTACACACGGTATCTACTTGTGTCTCCTAAGCCCCCCTTTTTGTGGGTTTATATTTTTCTTTTATTGAAAATAGATGTTTTCATACAATATATTCTGATAATGGTTCCCCTTTCCCAGCTCTTCCGGAATCCCCGTCTTCCCTCCCATTGGAATCCATACCTTATCTTAAGCCTTTTACTCTTTTTTACTGTTAGAGTTCACACTGAGGCAAGTCCAATAGAGCTGGCCATGTCTTCATTTTCCTGCTGATAGTTATCATCGGGTGTTATTTTTTCTGTCCTCTGTGTGTATGAGAAACTGTCATTGAACTCAAAGGTTTCATTGGCTTCTGATTTCTTGACAGGTCTGCTTTGTAGGTAACTGGATTCTTTCATCTCCTCCTTTGAGGGAGATGATAACCAGTGGCTTACCTCCATTTTGAACATCAAGGGCTGCAAGATGACACTTTCCAGAGTTTATCATTCCTTTGTTTTGCTGTTGTATCCCCAGGTGGCGCAGTTAGTACAGGAGATGTAGCAAAAAACATGTCTCAGTATTTCCTCATTTACAAAGAATCAGTGATTTGGTTCTTCAGTGTCCTCCAATGTCACAAATAAGGTTGTCTTCTTTATTTTCTCTGTGTGTATGTATGCTTATGCCTGTGTAGAAAAGACTAGTCTTCAGGAAAGACAGTGTCTCCACGTACTGAATCACCTTCCTCAGAAGGTCAGTTGACCATACCTTTTTGGATCGATTTCTGAATTCTTTTCTGTACCATTGACTTATGGGAAAGTCCTTATGCTAAAACATGCTGTTCTTGTTTCTGTGCTTTACAGCAAGTCTCAACTGGGGTTATATAAATTGTCAGATAAAATGTTACATACAGTTGTTCATATAAATTATTTTCATTCTCCCAAGACACATGTCTTTCTAGATAAAGCATAAGTCAGTTTGTTGGTTTCCACAAGATAAGCTTTCTGAGTCTTCTAGTCTAGTTCTCTTTCACCGATTTAGGACTTCTCTTCCATAATTACTGTCAGCTTTCAGAATATTGTGCTTATATGTGCTTTGTCAAGTGCATACTTAAGTTTTTCTTATTTTTCCTGCTCTTGTACATTTACTTCCTTTCCAAGGCTTTGTAGTTACACATAGATATAATTGTTGTTAATCTGTGTTAATTAGCCAAGCTTTTATTCTGGCTTCCTTAAATTTTCCTAAGTACATGGTCATGTCACCCACAAATAAAGATAGTTCTACTTCTTTCTAGTCTATATTCCTTTGATTTCCTGTTCTTGTTATGGCATGGGTGAGAATCTCTAGTGAAACCCTGAGTAGGCATGGAGAGTGGATGCCAGCATATCTAGAGGGCATTGCTACTCTGAGCACTAAGCATGACGTGTAGGTGTGTCTTATCTGGTTGGGAAAGCGCCTGTCTATTGCTTGTGAGTTTGTATCCTGTTGGGTTTTATGAACCACTTTCTGCATCGCTTGGTTGATCCTGAGATTCTCCCGTCCCTCTGCTACCACGGTGAGGTAGTTACTAGATTCCTACGATAGTTGGCACTTACTGCTTGTTAGTAGCACTTTGTGTGTTGGGAGATTCCATTGCTAGAGTTTTTGTAAACGTTTTTGCTCCTATGTTCATAAAGTATGTTGATTTATGATAGACTTTTCTTGAACTACTATTCTGGTCTTGTGACATGAGCTAAGGTCTGTACTAAGTTTAGTACTTTTATTCTTAAATGTTTGGTGGAATCAGTCAATGAAAACAACTGTGTTGAAACTTTTTGAGGGAAGGTTTTAAATAGATCTTTTTATTAAGATTAAAGTATTTTTATGTATATTAGTATTTATGCCTGTATTGTGTGTGTGCGTATGTGCAGCACAGATGTACCTAGTGCCTACTAAGCCCGGAAGAGGGTATCAGATCCCCTGGACATAGTGTGACAGATGGCTGTGAGCCACTCTGCGGGTACTAGGACCAAATCCAGGTCCTTTGCAAAAGCAGCCGAGTACTTTTATCTGCTGAGCCATGTCTCCAGCCAGAGAGGTTGATTTCTTTTCTTTCTTTTTTTTTTTTTTTTTTTTGGTTTTTCGAGACAGGGTTTCTCTGTGTAGCTTTGCGCCTGTCCTGGAACTCGCTTTGGAAACCAGGCTGGCCTCGAACTCACAGAGATCCGCCTGCCTCTCAGAGAGGTTGGTTTCTTTAACAGAGATATTTAGCACTCTTTTGTGAATGAGTTTTTGGTAGTATCCTTAAACTATTTCATCATAAATGTTTAACTTTTGGAAAAATGGTTCAAAATAGTCATTATTTATCTTATTAATGGTCATAGAAGCTCCAGTAAGGTCCTGGCTTTCCTAATGTTTATAATACCTTCCTTAAATGTCTCACCATTACTGCCACCCTCCCACCAAAACCACCAGTGTGCCACATGAATGGTTGTGTTTGGTTTGTCTGTTTCCTGTGCCCAGGCTGTAAGTCCTCCTGCTCTACCTCCCAAGTGCTGAGGTTACAGATGTGAGCCATCATGCCCAGCCCTGTGCTGGTTTCCATTTCAGTGATTTCTGCTCTTTATTCTGGTCTGCCTTCAGCGCTCTCACTTCTTGGTTGAGATATTCTTTTCCTATTTGAACAAGTCAGAAGAAGAGCCCAAAGCTACTAGAATAACTGAATTAAAATCGAATAGTAATTTTAACCAATTTTCTTACATTTGTATTGTTGCTTTTCAAAGTTAGTTTCCTCTGTAGCTTTTCTGTTGTGAAATAGATAACGTGAGTTTAAAAATGTTTTCAAAGGACACAGAGAACATTGAGGAATTGCTGTAGTCAGGACAGGCGTAACAGGTCATCTCAAAATCCCAGTGGCGCCAGGCGGTGGTGGCACACGCCTTTAATCCCAGCACTCGGGAGGCAGAGGCAGGTGGATCTCTGTGAGTTCGAGGCCAGTCTAGTCTACAAAGTGAGTTCCAGGAAAGGCGCAAAGCTACACAAAGAAACCCTGTCTCAAAAAAAAAAAAAAAAAAAAAAAAAAAAAACCAGTGGCTTAATGCAGCAAAGGTTTGCTTGTACCATGCATTAATTGTGACTCCTCAGTGGCTTTGCCCTATAGTCAGGACCCACACTGGGAGCCGCCATCACCTAGCATGTAGCAGGGAAGAGAACACTGAAGGATGTCCCCATGAGGGCCAACCTAACAGCAAGAATCTAGGAACTAATGTGTGTATATATACGATATGACATGTGTGTGTATGTGGGGGACATGTGTGTGTATGGCATGTGTGTGTGTGTGTGTGTGTATGGGATGTGTACATGTGTATGGGCTGTGGTGGGGGCAACACAGGCTACTGAAGGACTGAATAAAATGGGGAATTTTCATTGTGTGTATCTCAGGAACTTCAGCTTTGTACCTTATCTATTTTTTTTTTTACTTTATTTTATTTTTTTATTTTATTTTACAATACCATTCAGTTCTACATATCAGCCACGGGTTCCCCTATTCTCCCCCCTCCCACCCCCTCCCTTTACCCCCAGTCACATCCACCTCCTCCAGGGCAAAGCCTCCCCCGAGGACTGCGATCAACCTGGTAGACTCAGTCCAGGCAGGTCCAGTCCCTTCCTCCCAGTCTGAGCCAAGTGTCCCTGCATAAGCTCCAGGGTTCAAACAGCCAACTCATGTAATGAGCACAGGACTTGGTCCCACTGCCTAGTTGCCTCCCAAACTGATCAAGCCAATCAACTGTCTCACCGTACCTTATCTGTTATATATAACAAGTTTCAAAACCACTATCAAGCAAGAATTACATCTTAAACGAGTTTCATTTATGATTTGTAAGAATAGTTTCCTTAACCAACAGCCAATTGCAGTCTCCTGTGGGTAACAGCAGTAACAGAATCCTCCGCATTTGGATGGTGCCTGTTTCTAGATTCTTTCCTCTATAGATTGGGCCCCTTTTTTCATTTCCACTTGTGACTTGGGCCATAATTATGCACCATACTTTTAGAATTGATCTTAGGACTCTAAAGGTATGTGACACCCACCCTGACAAGTTCTTCACAGGTTCTTTCCATGCAGCTGGCCCACACAGGCATCTCTAGTGCTGATGCATTTCCTGCACCCCAGACCTAGTGCAGACACAGCTGCACCTGTCTTCCCATGCTATATTCAGTGCATTAAACTTAAGATCAGAAATGAGATTCTGCAGCACAATTGTTGGATTATAATACTTGCAGTTACTAACCCTTTTTATTCTCCAACTCCTATGAATGTATAGAGAATTTTCCAGAAGCAATATGGTATGTGTGATACCTAGACAGATTAAATGCAGATGAGACTTTAGCTGATACTAAACTAGACACTAAAGCAACCGTGAAACAGTGTAAATTTGCTCAATTGTTTTTGGTTTGGGAAAATACAGTGATTTTTCATTTAAAAATACTATTTATACCAAAACTGTTAGGAGATCCTTACACCAAAAAGTAAGAATTACTGGTATGACACTGGGAAAACTTTAGTATACTACAAGATTTCTTTAAACAGATGCTGTGTTAGGTGTACCCAACTCAGCATGTCAAGTGACTGTCAATCTAAGTATGGTCCTTCTCCCTGCTGCTCAAGAAACTGAGATGGGAAGCACCTGGCTGCCTCTATTCCCAAAAGCTTTTCCCTACAGGGACATACAGACTGTTTACAAAAATGGCTGTTAATGCTGGTCACTTTGGTTTCCTTTCACAGAGGTCACTCACATGTGTTGGTGTAGTAAAACAACACACAAGGAGCCAACAATAATGCAGTTGAAGGACGTAAAATGAGAACCGTAAGTTCAAGTCAAGAAGAGAGTAAGTATGGCATGTTAGTATAGTATAGTAAATATTAGCATGTTCATTAGTATAGTATAGTAAGTACAACATAATCTAAAGATAGGAGCTGGGCTTGGTGGTGCATGCCTGTAGTCCCAGCTCTCAGGAAGCAGAGGCAGGTGAAGCCTGGTCTTCAGAACGGGTTCGAGGACAGCCAGGACTACGTGATGCTACAAATAGGAAAGCACCGAAGGGACCAGCCAGGTCTGCCAGTGCCTCCAGCCGGGCCAAATCTGAAAGCAAGTCTCCCAGGCACAGATGTCTGGAAAAGACCTTCCATGTCTGCTCTCCAGGTTGTACTTGAGGTACATGAATACAGGAATGGCCCATATTCTCTACATCTCTGAATCCCTGTGGATACTTCTCAAGGGAAATTCTGGACAGGTGGAGTATGATTTTTACCTCATCCTGGGAGCCCATTGAAAGGAGAAAATATTGGAATTTTGAATATTTATAGTGAGTTATGGGAGAAGGGGCTACATACATAAAATTCTCTAAGAAATGTCTCATCTGAGAAAGTTTTGATTTCTGTAGCCATATTCAGGAATCACTGCAAAATGACCCAAAACATCATTTCTTGCATGCTCCCTTTAATTGCTCTTACCACCTCCAGATGCATATCTTCCTGAATTTTCTCCCAGTTGTGATTCTCCTGCATATTCTGCTTCAGACTCTTCTTCATCCAACCCATCCAAGCAAGGTCTCTGCTGGAGCCGATCCTTTCTTCACCTTTCTGAGCCCCTGGGAGACACTGGGTCCTCCAGATGTTAGCCAGCGCTTTCTGGCTTTGATAATTCTAGTCTGGAAGGAAGATGTAAACAATAGAATCCCTGAAGATAGAGCATTCTCTTGCTTCTTTTACTCCAAAGATATACTTTTAAAGTTGGATTTTAAAGAAATTGTTAATTTTCATTTACTTTGGGAGGAGCCGCAGCCAATAGGTGGAGGTCAGAGGACATGGAGTTGTAGGGTCAACTCAGGTTATTGTGCTTGGCAGCAGACACCTTCACCTGCTGAAGAACCATCTCACTGGCCCTGGATTTTTATGATTTATTTTTAATTGTGTGTTTGTGTACACATGAATACAGCTGCCCATAGAAACCAGAGACATTGGATCCCCCTGGAGCTGGAGTTACAGATAGCTGTGAGCCATCCAGTATGGGTGCTGAGAACCAAAACAGCTCATCTACAGGAGTATGTCCTCTTTACCACCCAGCCAGTCCTTGGCCCAGGGTTTTTATAAATGGGAACCCTCAGCATTTTCCTCCCTCACCCTCATTTTAAGCCAACATTGGCATGTTTAAATTTAAGCCAATTTCTCTTTTGGTCCAAGGAGGGCTTTATGTGGTCTGTTCTTCCCTCCAGGCTTCCTGATCCAGGCCACCACTCATCATGCAGTGTCAGTCAAGTGGACAGCTACATTTCTTTGTCCCGGAATGGGACTTTTTCAGAAACGACCAATTTAAACTGGAGTGTGCATAGGGGAAAAAAAAAAACCTTGAGTGAAGAAAAGTGCTTGCTTCTTTAGTGTCTTTTATAGTTGTGGTTATAAAATACTGTATTTTTATCACAGTTTTTACATCTTCATATAAATAAATTGTTTCCCTCAATGAGTTTGTGGCACACTAGATTGATGGTCCTGGGGAGTCATGATCCACACTGTGAACAGACTGATAGCCTCCTCAACACTGGCTCCTTCGCCCTCAGTCTCCTCACTAATCTCTGAAATTACTTGGTCATCAGGCACCTGAGGCCTGCCTGCCATTCTTCTTTACTCTGCGAAGTATACAAAAGACAGAAACACCTACTAGTGTTAACTATCCTACTGTTTTGTCTTCATTTTAGTATTTTATGAATGTATCATTTCACATGAACTTGATGTGTTGCTGCTGTTTTAAATATTTTTTCTTTTAGAATCATTTTGATCACACTCATCTCCCTATCCACCCAACTTCATACATTCTGACTCGTTTGCTCCTTCCTTCCTTCTTCCTTCCTCTCCCTGGACTCCCCACTCAAAAAACCATCAAGCCAGTTTGTGTTGGCCAACTTGTTCTGGTCGTGGATCTTACTCTGGAGTGTGGTCAGTCATCAGGTGTCACTCCACTAAAGACAGTGGACTCTCCCTCTCCTGGCACCAATAAAATGCCAATAGCTCCTCAGCTAGGGCCGAGACATGGTGACACATTCCCTCCTCCATTCTGGGATGTAGTGTGGCCTGAGTTTGTGCAGGTCTTGTGCATGCCATCACAAGCTCTCTGAGTTCATATGTGCATCTGTCCTGTTCTGTTCAGAAAAGTCTCCTTAAAGTCATTCACTACCTCTGGCTCTTTAAATCTTTCTGCCTCCTCTTCCACATGGATCTCTGATCCTTGAAATGAAGGATAAGATACAGATAACCCCATTTAGGGCTGGGAATTTCAGTCTCCCTCTCTTCATGTGACCAGTTGTGGGTCTGTATGTTAACTGCCAGCTACTATAACAAGTGTTTCTGATGAGGGCTGAATGATGCACTCATCTACAGGTATAGCAATAAGTCATTAGGAGTAGTTTTATTGCTCTATCCATTTAGAGAATAATAGTATGTTTCCTCCTAGGGCCTAAAACCTATCTAGCTACAGGTTCTGGACCTCATTGATGATATCAGGTATAGGTTCCATCTTGTGGAGTAGTGTAGATGTAACCAATCGTCTTATTAAAATAAGAAACACAGAGCCAATGTAAAAGAGAAAGCCGAGAGGTCAGAGCTCAGAGATAAAATCTTACCTCCTGCAGTGCTCCTAACTTCCCCGAGAGAGAGCTACTTCCTGTTTGCCTGTGTTTAAATAGTCTTTCTGTTCTACCTTCTCATTGGTTGTAAACCAACCACATGACTGCCTCATCACTGCCTGTAAGTACCGCCCTCCAGGTCTTAAAGGCGTATGTCTCCAATACTGGCTGTATCCCTGAACACACAGAAATCTACCTAGCTCTTCTAACCACCACGCTCTTGCTATGGCTCAAATAGCTCTGACCCCAGGGCAACTTTATTAACATAAAATTAAAATTACATTTCAGTACAAATAAAATATCACCATAGAGTAGGCCTTAATATCCAATCAAAAAGTGATTAGTTACTTGTATAACATTTATGGCACTATTACCAGGCAGGTTGTTATTGTAGCACACAGAGTTCATAGCTGGATGAGACAATTACTTTTCTCCTCTGGTAGCATGCATAATACCTTCCAACAATATGAAAGCTACCTGGTAGTAGCAGTGGAGCTTCCAGGTCAGTACCAGCTAGATTTCTCCATGTTCTATGACTCAAGTATGTAGTATCTTTGGCAATAAGGTTTTACCATCAAATTTCTAGAGGGCTACCAATACATTGGCAATAGGATGTAATGTTTGGGTGCAGGTCTATGGACATCATTGGCCAACAACTCAAAAAATAGGTGACCCATTCCTGGTACTGGTGGTTTTATTTGGAAGCATATGGTGGCTAATTGGGGTATTGCCTACCACCCCCAGAATAACTCCATTTAAATGTGTGCTTTCAAAGGGTCTTTTGTTTTTTAAGACTGTTTCTCTATGTAGCTCTTGGCTGCCCTGGAACTCACTCTATAGACTTGGCTGGCCTCAAACTCAGAAATCCACCTGTCTCACCTCTCAAGTGCCAGAATTAAAGGCATGTACTGGCTCAAAAGGCCTTTAGTTCTAGTCTTTATTATGCCCTCCCAAGCCTACCCCACTTAATCATTCCTGTTCCATTTTTCCCTTCTCCAAAATGTATCATGAAGGAATATTGTTTTTGTCACAGGCCTTTTCTACATCTGATGAGATGACATGTGGTTTTTCTCTTTATTCTATTTATGTGGAGAATTACATCTATTGATTAAAAAATATTGAACCACCCATGTATCACTGGAAGCCAACTTTATCAGAGTGAATAATTATTTTTGATGTGTTCTTGGATTCTGTTTGCAGGTATTTTGTTGAGAATCTTTGCATTTATGTTCATAAGAAATATTGGTCTTTAATTTTCTTTAGTTGGTCTTTGTCTCGTTTGGGTATCAAATACCAGTTTCATAGAAAGAGCTTGGAGATATCCCTTTAGTTTGTTTTATGGAATAACCTGAGGAATAGTGGTGTTTCCTTTGAGGATTTGTCTGGTAAACAATTCCAAACTGACTCTATCTGGCTTAGGCTTTTTTAGTTGAGAGATTTTTAATTACTGCTTCTATCTCTTTAGATGTTATAGGTCTGTTTCAATTTTTAACTTCGATAGGTTGTACACATACAAAAATTCACCCATGTAAGTTTTCAATTTGGTGGAATACAGATTTCAAAAGCATATACTTATGATTCTGTGAATTCCTCAGTATCTGCTGTAATGTCATTTTCATCTCTAATATTAGTTTGAATCCTCTTTTGGTTAATTTGGCTAAAGGTTTGCCAATACTGTTAATTTTTTTTAAAAGAACTAACTCATCTTTTCATTGATTCTTTGTATTTTTGTTGTTTCTATTTCTTTAATTTCACTTCTAAGTTTAATTCTTCCTGTCTTCTCTTTTTGGGTATGTGTTCTTATTTTTCAAAAGCTTTGAAGTGTATCATTAAGTTGTTAATATGATGAGATAGCAGCCCTAGCTGGTCTGGATCTTCTGTGTAGACCTGGCCAGCCTTGAAGTCAAGAGATCCACTTGCCTGGGCCTCCTGGGAGCTGGAATTCAACACACATGCCACTATGCCTGTACTTTGCATATTATACCCTGCATTTCACTTAAAATATTGTAGAAGTTTATCATTTTAACGTGTGAACATTTTCAACAAGTATAGGAAGAATGCTTTTCACTAGAAAACTAAATCTTCCTATCTGAATAAACTTTTTAATGTTTTTTTTTTTTTTAATATAAGGGATCAAACCTAGGGTTGTGAACATGCAAAGCAAATGAGCTACCACATTTGTGGTACATCCCAGCCTTCTTGTTATTTTTTAATGGCTGCATACAGTACATCTTAACGATATTCTTACCATATAATTGTTGACATTGCTCATATTTATTGTTAGGATTTGATGGTTCTTGTTGCTTTGTGTGTGTGTGTGTGTGTGTGTGTGTGTGTATTTGGTACATAAGTTGTTGTTTGGAGTTTGCAGGGGATAGGTGCCAGGGATCAGACCCAGGAGGGGTTTTGCATATTCCAGGCAATGAACTTTATCCCCCAACCTTTTTTTCTTGAAAGGCCGTTTCTGGAATCTCCTTCCTTTCTTGGCTTCTTTCTCTCTGACCTCTTTCCTACTTGCCCATACATTTGACACTCAAGCTTCAACTCATGCCCTTGGCTCTTGTATTTGTTCTTGGGTACCGATGCTCATGCCCAATCCTGTTCTTTCCTGTGTTCTCTCCCATTGCCATATCTAAAGCATATCCCAAAGAAAATCCTGCTCTTTCATAGTCTCCCACTATTCTCAACCCAGGTATTTTTGAGCTTTGGAGAAAGCTTGATGGAAAATGTGAAAAATGGCTACTCAAAGAGGCCCCTAAACATAACCTCTAAATCTCACCATCGGAAGGACAAAAAGGGAGGTTGTCTGGAGCAATTGGTAATTTACCCTGTGCCTGCTTCTTTTACTGGTTTGCTGAGGTAAATACAAGTATCTCTTACAAGTTGTTAAAAACCATACTTAATAGAGAAGCCACACCTTCATGTGATATTGAAGGACAGCTCAAAAGCCGACCACCTTTGATCCTCATCTCTGTGCACAGCATTGGAGAGGTTGATGTGCAGCCACCGGTCACCTAGTAACACTGCCTCACTCCACTCACAAGTCACAGGCCGGTACACGTGGAGAAGCATGTCAGGTTTACAGTCGGGAGAGCACCATGATAACCTCACGGTTTTTCTTCTTTTTGCAGGAAAGAAAATAAAGCGAAGCTGTTTCTTGTCCTATGTATTCATCAGATCGTCTTGAAATTTAACTAAAATGACAGCTGTTCCTTCAGAGAACTGCTCTTTTCAGCATCTGTTACATCAGTCAAAGCAGCCCCTAGACGTTAATTGTCTGTTGTTCTTGATCATAATTGGGAAAACATTATTAAATATCCTTATACTAGGGATGAAAAGGAAAGACAACTATTGGAGTTTTATGGAGTATTTCTGCTTTTCACTAGCATTTGTTGATCTTCTGCTGTTGGTAAACATTTCCATTCTGTCCTACTTCAGGGACTTTGTAGTTCTAGGTATTAGGTTTACAAAATACCACATCTGTCTGCTCATACAAATCATCTCCTTCACTTACGGCTTTTTGCATTATCCGGTGTGCTTACTAGCGTGTATAGATTATTCTCTGACTCTGTCTGGAGCCACCAAGCATTCGTCTAAGTGGCACAGGTTGTTTTGCCTCCTGACAGTCACGTTAACCTGGACTTCGGTCTTTGCTTATGTTCTGGGAGAGCCAGCCACCTCACACGGCTTGCCGACACACGGGGCTGCAGTGTTCCCATGTCCCTCCTATGTCAGCACTCAGAGTTACTGGCTGTCACTGTCTGTGCTGACAGTTTCATTTGTGGCTTTTCTGATTTCGTGGCCAGAAGTGGTTGCCCTGGTACAGGCTATGAGGATGGCGTCCTATATGAACGAGACCGTCCTCTCCTTCCCTTTGCCACCCCACTCTGGCCACGCTGTGCGCTCTCGAGAAGCACTCTTGCCCAGGCTTGTCGTGTGCTTTCTTGGTACCTGGTTTCCCTTTGTAGCACTTCAGGTCCTCACCCTCTCACTCGGAGTTCAAATCCCAGCGTACGTAGACATGAATGTCCCCTGGCTGTACTTTGTCAACAGTTTTCTCATCGCTGCAGTGTGTTGGTTGAACTGCCACAAGCTTTATTTAAGAGGCAGCACATTACCTGTGGACCCTTTTGTCAACTGGAAATGCTGTTTTGTTCCAATCCATAGACTTAAGCAAGTGGAGAGGCCTGTGTCCATAATCATCTGTTAATATGCTGCTGTGTTGGGAGGAACTCCATCCAGAAGCACCAAGATCAATCTTACGAGCAGGACAGAGGTGGCTCAGGACACGTAACTGAAGCTCTTGTTCCCTAACTTTCATCTGTTCAGCACAGCCTCTGTGTGGTGGATATCAAATAGTGCTAAGGACACTTTAACACCCCAAAGTTTTTATGCCTGTTTAGCAACATTGTGTAAGCATTTGGTATTAATACAAAAGGAAAATAAACACATGAACATGTGGCCAGCTTGATGTTTTACTCCAAAAAACTACTGGATGCAAAATGTTAAATAAATTTGAGATTTCACTGCCAACTTTAAAATCTGAACTTAAATATGTTATCAACTTTAAAGCAAAAAAAAAAAAAAGAGACAAAATGATTTGGTATAAATAAACTTTAAGGGGAAGATTAGTTCATTTTAAATATAGCTAAAATATTTTATTACGGATATTCCCGGAAAGTTGCAGCTGTTCAGCTTATGGAGCTGGTAACCATGGGGGCTCTTGCCATGACACAACAATTGCATGTTCATTTAGAACATGTGCACATCAGATCATAATCATGTAGCAACATATACTACAAAAAGCATTGGGCTGTTGAGATTTAAGGCTAGATAATTCTGTCTTGTAGGGGTAACCCCACACATTGTATAGATGCCAGTGACACCTTCCCCAGAAGTGGCAATCAAAAATGTCTCCACATATTCCCACCCCACTCCCACCTCCGGGCACAACTCCCCACCCCCACTCCCCTGGTGTGAAGCAATGTGGATCAGAAAAAGCTGAAATCACTTTATGATGGCCGATATTTACAAATACTAATGTTTCAAGAACCACCCCTAGAATTTCTAAGTGAGTGGCTTTTAGGCCACAACTCACTTGGTAGAGCGCTTGCAGCACAAAGCCCCAGCACCCCAAAACAGTGTTAGTACTGTGTGCCTACAATCCTGTAACTGAGGCAGTGTAAGCAGAAGACCAGAAATTCAAGGTCAGTCTGGGCCACATGAGATCATCCAGTCTGCCTCTCCGCAAGATGTTTTAAAAAGTAGCTGTGACCTATGGAGTGAAGTTCATGATCCACCATGGGTTGTATCCTGAAACAAGTGCCTTGGAGCAGCAGTCACCACACAGGTTGGTGTGCCTGGCACTGTGTGAGTACTAATCACCCTGACAACACGGCCGCATCCTCTCTACATCCTCCTCTCGCAGGGAAGGGTACTAAAGCAGCGGCACGAAGAAGCCTGCCCAAGCTCGCTCAGCTAGTGCCCCACTACATCCCCCACTCATTAGTCCCACTCACTGTTTCTCAAGAGAATGGCTTTCTGTGGTAGTTTTTACTTAAAACGTAGTTTCTGTGACAGCTTGAGGAACTGAGGTCCTGTTTCCTTGAGCATCCAGGTCTTCAGGTTAGGACCAGCCACCAAGAGACAAGTTGGCCATGCTGCTAGGTGATTAGGAGTTCTGAGTGAGCTGCAAGCACAGGGCAAGCATTCCTGGTCTAAAACGCTTTTGGATAAGGGATAGTCAATAATGTCTGAAAAACTTAAGGCATCCAACATTCCAGATGACACCTTGTGATGCAAACCTAACCAACCTGAGCCATTCTAAGAAAAAGGGCACTGGAGCAATGAAGTGGTCGAATAAACCATAGGACTCTCTCTAGGATGTCAGGTTTCGTTTGCGAATGCAGAGGACCTCTGGCTTTTATTACCCCAATTTAGAGCTCCTGCTTTCAGCGATAAAACTCAGGGAGTGATTTAAGTCACGTGCTCATCTGTGGCCAGGAAGGGAACTTAAACATTAGGCTGCAGTATATAAAATGTTCAAAAATTAGGCACTAACAGGTAAGAGAAGGTATAAATTCTTAAAATGCAAATCGATACAATGACATCCAAAGCCACCATGCCTGATTTGTGTGGTGCTGGGAATTGAACCCAGGGCTTCAGGCATGCTAGGCAAGCACTGGACCAACAGCAAAGCTCAGTAGACCTGAGCCTATGAGCAACGGCATGTACCTGAGTTCAGATGTTAGAAGCTGGCCCTTTTAATTCACTGACACATGTTTTCCTCTCCATGTTTGTTTGTTTGTTTTGGGTTTTTTCTTTTTTCTTTTATCTTCCAATTAGCCATAACATGAGAATAAAACATACTTAGCAATATTGAATTTAATGTATACTTCTTGTAGATTATATACTAGGAAATTTATAAACAGTTCAGCCCTCCATTAATGTAGATTATATACTAGGAAATTTATAACCAGTTCAGCCCTCCATTAATTAACTTAGATTTCCCCATCTCTCAAAATCTTAAAAAAGTAAAAACTCAATAACCAGTCAGGTTTTTATTTGTAAAGAACTGAAGTTACAACTGGTCTACAATATATTAGCGTAATATAAACAACATAAATAAAAGATCCTGTAGGCCCACTATTAATCTTTCACCCAGACCCACTCAAAGCCATGTCACAATACTCTATGTGAAGTGCAGGGAACAAAGGTGCAATCCAAGCAAGTGTAAGCAGCAGAGAATAAGGTGCTTCCATTAACAGTTAACGTTGCCAGCAAACATCTGATGCTCCATTTTAGTCACTGAATAGACACACAAACAGGAAGTCTAAAGTTCATACACATGCGACTTAATATGAAAGTGCTTTCTCTTTTCTTAAAAAAATACATCAAATGAACACTTTTTACATAGATAATGGTGTGCTCTTATAATGCAAAATTCACTTCATTTTCAGGTTATACACTGTAAAACTGTAGCTCGGAACACCAGTCGAGGAAGTCTATGCTAAGGTGCTCCAACTATGTCATTTCCTGTGAGGACTCTAATACAACATTCATGTAAGACACATTTCTATAACCTTAATATTTACTTCCTCTAAGATTAAAACACATTCTCTTGCCCCCTTGGTGGTGCTTTTTTCCTTGATGAATCTTTTGAGATTTTTTTAATTATGAAACTTTGATTTTAGAACAATGGGAAGAACCAAAGGAAGTTTTTTTTATGTGCTTAAAACATTAAAAAATAGTTAATCACAGAAACTTGCCCTGTGAAACAAATTTTAAGCAGTAAAAAGACAAAACATTATCACTAAATCACGAGGCTTGAATTCCTTTGCCTACTGTCAGCAACCACGGCCGTCTGCAGCATCCGACCTTCATTTCCAGCACAATCCTGCACTGTCCAAGAATTTCTGAAGTTTGAAAAAGGAAAACCAAGAAGACCCATCTTTGTGAGAAATCACACACAAAATTATAATCTATATTCTCGGCTGAATTCTGAAGTTCCAAGAATACAGCTACAAAGACAGCGTTAATGCAACAGAGATCAACAGCATGGGATACTTTACAACTTAGGTGTACTTTAAAGAACTTAAAACACTTTAAAAGTAACCAGCATCATAGAACAATTTACAAGGGCCAGATTATTGGGCTATTTAGATTAGTATACCTTAAAAAAAATCTGTTTGAAAGCATCTATCTCATATATATATCTATAATCTAACACTTTATTTGGACATTTCCCCACTTAAAAAGCTACAGCTATGATACATAAAAGTCTTTAAAATATATTTTTATATCTTTATAAAGATCAACTGATGTTAATATTTAAAGCAAAAACTACCACCTGATTCACAGAGTCCCAGAGGGAAAAGGGAATTGACCCAATTACGGCTGATTCTCACTCCATCTTGACTACTCAAGTCCTTGCTGGCACAGCAGGATCTGCTTTGTTACCAGTTCTGCATTTCATGAGGTCATATCACACCCTCTTCTGACTGACATACAATACAATCAATACTAGAAACAGCAGCAGCAGCCTGTTCTCCTGGTTTCCTTTCAGATGTTTCTGTTTTGGAAAACTGCTACACTGTCAATACTGGATATAAATCTCTGTGACTGGTCCTGAGGCTGCCTGTCACAACTCTCACAGTTGGTCACAGTGAGCACTCTTATGTTGTCAACGGTATGTGAAAGGTGGTATGAGAGCGGGGATGTGATTTGGACCCTTCGGGTATTATTAAACCCTAGTTCCCAGGCAACAGGGCATTAACTGGGAGTAAGTACATACGTGCTTCAGCAGCAGTGAGGTTGTTTGGGAAGACTTGATTTGTTTTTTGTTTTTTTTAATACAACCCAAGTGTTAAATAGTTTACAAACGGATGAATACGTGCATGAGTAATAGTATTCACCTGTCATTCAGTCAGGCCAGTGGTAAATAAGCAATTATGTATGTAGCTCAGGACTGTAATTTTAGAGCTGGGGAAGGGTGTTTCTTCAATAATGACTTAAGCCAAAATTCAACATATTTAGTAGTGCAGGTATCACACTGTACACTCGGATGAGATTCAAAACCAAATAATTGCTCAAGGTGTCACAACCAGCTAATGTGCCATCTACCAAGTCTCAGAGCCACCATGTTTCATCTCCACTCAGTATGGTAATGCAGCGAGTGTATTTATGTTACTCACTACTGAAGAAAAATAGTAATTTTGCACACTTTTTAGTGCTACCAAAATTTTTAAACACAGGTACTATGTACAAGGACTTTAAACACTGTACATATTTAGTTCACTTGTGGCAAGACTTCAAATGCCCCTCCCTTCTACAGTAGCTCACGCCTGTCTCAGTGATGATGGAATCTCTACCCCCCTCTCACCACTGTCAGAGAAAGGTCCACAAAGCACAGTTAACACTGACGAATCCCACTAAGCCAATAAGCAGTAGGCACTCTAAGTATCTAAGATGATGACTGGCATTGATTTAGACAGTATAAAACGACATAACTACATCCCTCTTTTAGTTCATTAAAATTACGCCATTTTCTTTCTATACCCAATACCAGCAATATCACGAATAGCAGCAGGTATACACTTGAAAAGCAACAGAAAGAACTCTGCCTAAAATATAAGATGTTAGAAGCTTATTTGTACCTAACATTTCATTAAATTGTATTTTTCATTAAAATTGTAAATAAAATGTCCACGAGCTATCAAAAGGAAAAAAAAATAAAACTCCTGTGGAAATAATTTCCCATAACTATGGCACTTGCCAGCAAGTGTGTGTGCACATGAGAGTCTGCCTTAGGGAAGCTGGGAGCACATCACAAAAGAGGGCGGGCCTCCTAATGTTCTTCTTTGGAACATGGTAATAATTGTATTTTAACTGCTACCTTGTAACTTTCAGAAGGAAAAAAGTTTTCTCTTAGTGTAATTTTAAAGTAGATTGAACTTGTGCACAACTTCTAAGGTCTTAACATTTTAGGTAACTTTTTTAAAAAGTTAATGTCATTTTCGACATTTTAAATTGAAGGAACAGCTTGTATTTCAACTATAAACTATAGGATAATGCATTTTTATAATCTTCTAACACATGAGAAATATCTTCCCAGAGACTTTCTTAAGATGTATGGTTCAATAGGTTAAAATTAAGTATTAATAAGAAAGCATATTTATTTATATTGATAATTTTGAGTTAAACAGTTCATGTCATGAGTCTTTCTGCTTTATACCAAGAATACAGGCAGGCTTGGAGGACCCAGACAGGAGAAAAAGCCAATCACCACACCTCAGACAGACACAACAGACCACCTTACAGTGCCTTTCCTCATGACCGCTGCAAAACTGAGCCAGCTGTGGCATCTGATGCGGAAACTCCTCTGTAATCACCCACTCAATCACAACAATCTTCTAAGTTTTGACAGATACTCTCTTCCTCTTGCTAGTTCTCTTAAGAAATCCAGGCTCACTCACTTGGGTACCAGTGGTACTATTAACATCAGAGCCTCAGAGCAGGGTCAGATGATAAGGAAAAAAATCTAATTTGACTACAAGCAAATCTTGACACTGGAGCTAACTTTGGCATGATGGCACAGTCCTTCATTCCAGCACTTAAGAAAAGGCCAGAGGATCACAATTCCAACTAAGTCTAGGCAAACAAGCCAAAAACACAGTCTGTAAGCTCAGAGGTGGAGTGTGAAGCCCTGACTTCAATCCTAGTCCAGCAAACCAAACAAGACATCCTAAGACCCTTAAACTGCTATAATGGGAGTCCAACCATCCATTACCATGGGTCATTCCAAGCTGCTAATGACCATCATTATGCTCAATGTCTCATTTAGCTGGCAGTGTCATCTTCTTATCTGCCCTCCCCCCACATTAAAAACAAAACCCTTTAGGGTACAACTAGTCACACAGTTAGACAGATAGGAAACGATTTGCATAGAGGAACGCTTTCATTGAAATACAACCTGGAGCCGGGCGGTGGTGGCGCACGCCTTTAATCCCAGCACTCAGGAGGCAGAGCCAGGCGGATCTCTGTGAGTTCGAGGCCAGCCTGGACTACCAAGTGAGTTCCAGGAAAGGCGCAAAGCTACACAGAGAAACCCTGTCTCGAAAAACCAAAAAAAAAAAAAAAAAAAAAAAAAAAAGAAATACAACCTGGAAAGTTATAAAGGTCTAATCCTGTACAAAATCCTGAAGATTTCCAAGCCAGGATACTACCCAACCCCAAGCTAAGAACTAGGAAGAAAGCCAGCCCTGTGTGGTGTATTTGGAGCAGGGTTGGGGGTAGAGGGGACTTAGTGAAGGAATTCGGTGAGGCCATTCGTGCCACCAACAATACCAGTTGGCAGCAAGTGTTGCTGGCATTCACAAAGGATGAAAGTCTTCAAACTGCAACATACAGCCAGCCTCTCAGGTTGAAAACATGTTTGAAATGCTTCAACAGTATCATCAATCAGATTTCATACACTGGACATAGCTGTAAGATCAGCTTCATTCACATGCATCAGTAATAGTTTCTTCTTTCTAGAATCACGTATACACATGAAATCAAAGCCTAAAATTACATGTCTCTATTCCTTCCCTACTACTCTGGTCCAGGATAGCACTGAACCCCTTAAAGCACGGCTCTGAGTTCTGAGGCACACAACTAAACAAACTTGTGAGAAACTGTGTCCCTTGAAAGACTTCAATCCAGAATTTGTATTTGTAAACAGATAAGTGACTACAATTTTGCACTTAATATATGAAGGTTGACTAAAAATTATTCAAAGGCATGGTCTCACATACTAGTCTTCCAATACAAAAAACAAAAAGAGGGAAGCAGCAGGATTCCTAAAGCACAGAGAAAGCACTTCTACTTATTTAGGTAAAGCACGAACTTGAACTTCAATTGCAGAAATGCATTCAGCGCTGCAGAGATGGAGTGAGCACCGGTGGGCTCCCCTGGCCCTCAGCCACTCTCTAGCTCGCTCACCGCCATTTCTCTCCTCCCAGGGGACAGCTTTAACCCAGACTTCACAGAAGGGACTCCAAGACAACAGGAGTGAATGGAACCATCACAGCTGCAGGCCACCAAAGTTCTCAAGTATGGAGACAAGATTCCTAGGCTGTGCTGATTTATAATGAAGCTGTGTAGCTGTAAGTATTGTCAGATAAAGTAACTTTTACAAGTCAGCTGTTTATTTTCCTAAGAACACAGAACTAAGTATGTCCCACAGTGGACAGGGTTTAAAGTAAGGAAATGCAAGCTCAGGAGGCAAACACAGGAAGAACCCATGTTCCCTTTCTGGCTGTCATTTTTTCCTTCCAGGAAAGTCCTTAAAGCACTCAGTACTACAAAAGGAAATGAAAATGGCGTTCTTCCTATCTATGTCATACTGAACGGCCTGATGCTCAGGAGATGGGGGACGCAGGGTGTGTGTCCCCATCCCATGTAACCGAAGCCTTCAAACTAGGATGATTAAATTATCTAGAACTGTTCCTGCAGCAACAGGAGAACTACCAAACGACGCAAACAAGCCACTTCTAAGTCAAACAGCCCACTGGTAGGAGAAGTGGATTTTCTAGTTGAATTTAAGACAACAGAAGATCTGGACACAGTCAAGGACAAGAAGGCATCTCCAACAGAAACTCCTCTTGTAAGCTGCTTCGGGATGCTTGAAGAGTGCTCGGCCCAGAGGTTTCTCATAAGCACACAATGAGCTGATTCTAGTAGAAGGGTAGAGTGAATGAATACCTTAAAGGCTATATATAAGTATTTGTAGGAGGGAAGCATTATTGCTGGAGGTCTATACTGGACAATCAATTCTGCTTTAACTGTGGATTACTACAATACAGAGGAATTCTATTAGTTCCAGAAGAAATTTGCCTTTGTGCCTCCTTCATATAGTAGGCAATCTCTTAGTGCTGCTTAGCCTTGTTTAGGAGAATGAGGGGAAAGTCCATGACAACTGCCATGATGACTCATTACTAATAAATGAGATGGACTAGAGTATCTACCTTTCTTGAAACATTAATAAGAAAATGTGATACAAAGAAATATGTAACAGACTATACTACTGTAGGCTTGAAACAGGAGCCTCACACTACTTCCACATTCGGAGTCTACACAGGACTACCAGTGAACGCCTCTTCAACTACTACACCGACAATCCCACAAAGCATACATTCAAACAAGAGGCATCTAAAAGATTAAAAAAATTAGCCACCATATTTTTGTATAAAAATAACCAACATTTTCTAATGTACACAAAGCCAAAAGATAAATATCTTTGTGATAACCTTTGTAACACCTTTTAGTCTTCTACTAGCTCAACACAATTTCTGAAGAGCCGTGAAAATGAAGCAGCTCGGACTCTTGCTGTATCTTATATCTGTGGCCAAGGCTTCGTTATCCACTCCAATTTCTCAAGGGTGTAGTAAAGGTACAGAAAGAAGACCAAGTCATCAGCTCTTCTGATGCCCAGCACTTTAAGGCTTTCAGAGCACTCACAGGAAAGTCTGTCTTAATGTCCTAATTCCAGAAAACTGCTGAGTGGAAACTTCTGATTAAGAGAAACCCCTTTAATGTTTTGCAGGAAGACTCCAAGGACTTTGTAAGGGAGAAAGAAATGTGCATTCTAGACAGACTGAGCAGGGTTGCTTCGAGAGCACATGGGAAGGGGTCACAGCTCCACTGCCAACTCTCCTTGCTGAATGAGACTCACAGGCATGATGCATCTTACACCATCAGTGCAGAGCAACAGTCAGGAAAGGTGACCATGGGCCAGTGCCACATCACAGTCACATGTCCTGTAAAGCAGCCTCATCTTATAGACAATTTTATGGATTTTTCTTCCCCTTTCTAGTATACAGTAAAACTGTAAAAAAATACTTCAGCAGAACATTAATGCCATTTGAATAATACTTCACTATACATGTACTCCTTATCATACCCTACCTTTTTGTATGTCCCTGCAGGTGAAAAAGAGCAACATGCAGCACTCTTTGCTCACCGGGGCTTCTCAACCTTGGCACTACTGGCATCTATAACATATCATTCTTGGTAACAGTCCTGTGCACTGAAGGATATTCGGCAACATCTCTGGCTGCCACTACCACCTCCTCAACGCCTATAACAACCCTCTCCAAAACTCAACCACAGCTGTGGTAACCAGAATGTGTCTAGATATTGCCAAATACCCCCTGGAGGACATGAAGAGACCCCCACTGATAACTATTGCTCTTAATGTACAAAACCAAGAGGAAAACTGTCAGTCATGCCAATCTGGGTGAAGTCTAGAATAGAGACTCTGTGACCTCCATAAACACTGCTTATGCAAGAACACAATCCTTCTTCACAGCCAGAGCATTTGTCTGGAAGATATGTTTTTAAAACATACTGATATTTCATTGCACTCAATTCTGTCAATGGGCTCCTAAATTACCTTATATCTCTATGATAACCTTTGAAAAACTAACAGGGTAGAAAAACGTATAAGAAAACAGAATCAAAGGAGAGGGAGTGTAAATCAGTAATTATTTTTAAAAGGATTCTTTTATATTAATGATAAACATTGCCTTTAAAAAATTATCTAGTATAACATATTTCTTTGAAAAATATGGGCCTCTGTAACAAGTCTTTCAGTGTTGTATGTAACTGGTAAAATTAACTTCACCAATGTTGGCTAACTCTGAAAGTGTACGATGAGTTATGGTGTCTGGAGAGAAATGTGGGCACTGGAAGCGGCAGTCCCAATGTGCTTGGCCTTCCATGGTCAGGCGAAGATTCTCAGCCAGCGGAGGCTCTACTTTTACCTACTAAGAGGAATGAAATGACATTACATCCACGCCTCGGCTTCCTGTTAGGAGTCCTTCAGAGAGTTGATGCGTGCACAGATCTTCAGGGCTGGGCCCAGCTTGATGTTCATTGCACTCATAAGATGGTCTTCTTTTAGCAAGAGCAGGGCCTGTCCATCAATCTCCTGCGCCCTGAACTCATCCGCGACATCCTGGCAGCCTGGAATTCCAGGAGAGGAAGGTTAGAGTCACACATTAGACGGAGCTCCTAACAGTGATGGTTCTGCTGTTCCTGGGTCTGCTTGCAACAGAGGCTGATAAACCAATGTCCTGGTAAGCCTGGGGTTCATGCTTGAAGAAGTGAAAACCAAGGAAAGAGCTTACTTGGAAGTCTTGCTCTAAGAACATTGCAGAAACAATAGCAAGAGGTAAGAGGGATCAGTCAATACATTGTATTTCCCATGCAAAAAGTACTTCATTCTGAGGCTTTACACCTCATGGACTCATTTTCCATAACATAACTTCATATATAAGCAGAGTAGAATAAAATGTCTGGCCATAAGTAATAATCTAGAAATTTTTCCTCAAGTGTCAGATTAAACTTTCGTTATCACCCATACCTTCTTTGAATTCGCATAACTCCAAGTATGTCTAAGATATTTTTAGTGTTCCCTCAGGACAGAACAACCCCCCCAGGACTATTGCACTAACGTGTTGCAGGACTGCTGACATACATCAGATCGTTCAACTTGTAACATCAACTTCAAAGCTTACCACCGCTAAACTCATTTCTAGTCCTCATTTCATCTCTGGAACAGTCCATGTAGCCTGTAGGCTGGTCTTGAACTTATCCTGTTTTCCCACATGTATACTGGGATTACAGGAAAGTGCCATACCGCACCCCCACCCTCTCTTAGTGGTGCTAGAAATGGAACCCAGAGCTCTGGGGATGGCAGGCAGTGCTCTACCCCTGAACATGTCACCACACCCCTCAGCACTCCTCACCTTCATCTTGGTGGGAAAAAAAAAAGACATTACAAAGCAAAGCTGCCTCTGAAATCATGAAGCTGCAGGACAATCTCCTGCTTCAACTTAAAGCAGACTCTTGCCACCTGAACCCGACTGTTCTATGGCCTACCAAAATACCCAATCATTCCCTATCATGGGAAAAAGACCTCAAAGTTAGGGAATGAACTAAGGAGCCCAAAGGGGAGAGAATGCAAGAACAAGAATGCTTCCTTACAATAGTAAAATTATAAAAGTTAGCTTAAGAACAAAATCTAACATTTTTACAGCCTTTTTGTATTCAATCAGTATTTCAAGGGGAATCACAGAAACAGATGATAAGAAAAGGAAATGGTTAATCTGCACCTTGGACTCCAACAGTTATGCTGGGCTGATTCTCCTCTCCACTGTAAATGTCCTCCTCTAGCTGGTACTGAGATAACAAGGCCTTCCTTACAGACCCAGGAGCACCCCCGAAGCACTACAGTGCAGCACTCATACATTCATTTACATAAGGACGAGGGAAGATATGATGGACTGGAGAGGTGCCATCCACTGTGGAGAGCTATCTGTGGCAGTAACATGTTTCGCTCATGTGTTCACTTGTGTGGCCATCATTGTCCTCAGTGTGCCTCACTGACGACGGTCATTTCTCTCTCCACTGGGTTTTATAAAGCAGCCAGCTTTTCAATTTCTCTATTCTGGTAATTTCTCAGACTTTCAAAAATTTATATTTCAAAATCCTGTATAAAATTTGTATGGCTTTGCCCATGTACCACACCTAAGAAACCATATAGATGAAACAGGATTACTCACCATAGGATAGCCCTTTTTCTTTTCCCAGAGGTAGCTCTCAACAAAACTGACTTCATCCTTCTTTTATGGAAGAACTAACGTTCTTCTCTCCAGTCTTACTTATAAGAACCAGGGAAGGAAAGAAGAGAGAGAAAGGATAGGCTTACTTAGATTCAGAAATCAGGACTAAGGAGAGTGAGGACCACAAGAGCTACATTTGGGAATAGAAACAAGGAGCTCCAGGAGGAAACATCAGCATGCTCTCATTCCTCTTGACTGGGGTCTCTTCGAGATGTCTGCTTGCAGGCAGACAGTAAAGGCATTGGCAAAATAGTTTTAAAGTGTATTGGGAAACAGCGTGATTAATAACATATATTATCATCATTTTTAGTTGTTTTCTCAAGCCAAGCATAAAAAGTATCAGAAGCACAGAAATGAGAAAATACAGTGACTTACAGAAAGGAGAGGTGGAGGACAAACAAGTGCACATCCAGAAACTCAACGAAAAACAAGATGGTTTTTAGTTTAAGTATTCAAGATACTCAGAGTAAAAGTTCTGTGAGTACCTGACGCCCTCACTGACTGCAGCTCACACTCTACCTGACGCCCTCACTGACTGCAGCTCACACTGACGCCCTCCTGACTGCAGCTCACACTGAGTTCCTGACGCCCTCACTGACTGCAGCTCGGCTGCCTCACTCCCCCTGTCCGAATGCAGAGCTCTAAGTAAGGCACTGGCCATGCTCCTATCTCACCTCAACTTTCCAGTGTCCATAGTCACTTCTCCCACTTTATAATCTAAATCAAAACATTCTATGCACAAACTGACTTCACTCAAGTTGTAAGAAAGACACCAAGTGCCACTCAATACTGCAGAATAAACATGTCCCCAAAGACAATAAAGTTATACTTTAAAGAAATAATTCTTACTTTACATTCCTACAGAGAAATCAATCTGTGGGTTCACAGATGAGTATAGAATGATCTCTTCAAAAGGACAGGTCACTAAGGGGTAATATACAAGATAACCTGCTATTAGTGGAAACCAGAAGTGTTTCGTGGAGAGCTTCCAATGCACCCCAGGTTCTGTTACTTTTCACTCTGATAACAGCTCTGAGATATGAATTTGCTACTTGGAAGCTTTAACATAGTCCCAATGGGTATTTAATAACATGATAACACAAAGATAACAGAAATCCAGGAGTAAATACAGGTGCCCTGATTACAAGGAAGCTCATCCTACCTGGAAAGAAAATGTAAGAGATCACAAAATATAAAATATATAAGCTTTTCCTACTATGAAAAAGGTTCTCAAAATACTCAGGAAAAAGAAACTGCCTGAAGAAGCTCAGAAAGTTATTTAAAAATACCAGAGAGGCAGAAAGTAAGAGAAACATATTTTTCTAGTATAAGATTTACCCTAAGATACTCTGAGGAAAACTTTGGAAAGGCAATAAGTGATTGCACAAATGGATTATTTGGTCTGCAAAAGCAATTCAGAAATGCCCCCATTTCATCAGTAAGGAGGGCAGAACACAGGGAGGGAGGGTAGGAGGAAGAGAAGAAGGAAGGAGAAGAGGGAGGAAGCGAGAGAGGGAGTCAGGATGGACAGACGGACTAAATAGAACCAACCGAGGCCGTCTCTTCTTAATGATCTGTATGAACTCAGTAAGACAAGAATGTCCAGTTTGGGGTTATGACTGCTGGACTCCAGTGAAGGAGGAGCAAGGCAAAGTTCTGACCTAATGAAGCAGTCCAGACTAGGGCAACACCTCGATGCTGGGAAAACTGCCATCAAAACAACACTTGAAGTAATCCACGGCTCAGCAGTAAGGACAATTTGCTGGTCATCTGGGACAACTAATTTCACTAGACGACTATACAGCAACTCCCCTACCCAAAGGGAAAGACACCGCTGCCCTAGGAAGAACCCAGGCTCACAGACATACTACATTCCTCTTAGGAAACCAGACTATGAGGAGGGCCAAACACGCCTGTCCTGGGTATTCAGGGTGGGTGGACTCCAGCGTTAAGACAGCTGACTGGTCCAAAACTAAAATTCAGTTCTATTTCCTTCAATACTAAAACAATCATCAGTGAAGGTTCACTAACCCCTAAGAGACCACGTTTAAAGCAGAGTCTAAACATACTGCTCAGCTATTAACATACACCTTAGTTTCTTTTTTTTTTTTTTTTTTTTTTTTTTTTTTTGGTTTTTTCGAGACAGGGTTTCTCTATGTAGCTTTGCGCCTTTCCTGGAACTCACTTGGTAGCCCAGGCTAGCCTCGAACTCACAGAGATCCGCCTGGCTCTGCCTCCCGAGTGCTGGGATTAAAGGCGTGCGCCACCACCGCCCGGCTTACACCTTAGTTTCTTTATGCAGATACTTATAAATTTATATGAAATGTATATCCTTTAAACAATGTTTTGTTAAAAATTTGTTAAAATAAATTTGTTAAAAATATCTTGTGTTAAAAATTTTGCATTTAGAAAAGCTGTGATACAGTAAAAAAATTTCATAGTTCAGTATATAAGGTAAAATTTAGAATGGCAGTTTTTAAATTACTATTTCTAAATTTATTTCCTTCAACTCTAAGTTTGCTTCTGAAACTTTGGTTACCTTCAAAGGAAGACAGCAACAACATCTCAATAGCTAGCTCAATATGGAGAGACGGGAGATGAGCAGGATCGGAGTACATGGTGTGAAATTCCCAAAGAATCAATAAAGACTTATGTTTTTAAAAAGGTGTCTGATAATAACCCAAGTGAGATGCACTCTTCTAGAAAGCTTAAAGAAAGAGAATGGTACAACTCACAATGAGACAAGAAGGGAACACATTTTTAAAATCTCATTTTCTAGGTTCAAAAGACCAGAGTTTTACAAGTTAAAAAGAAATACACTGTCCAAACATACATTTAGTGTGGGTCTCATTGTAAGCAAAGGCCATACCATCTCTGGCCGCCGCAAAGACACTTGCTTAAAGTGAACAGAGGCTGGAGCCGGTGGGGAAGTACCAGAGAGCAGGTGGGCATAAGGAGTGTACCCTCAGAGTTAGAATGGATGGATCGTCTTAGACAGAAACAGAAGTTTGTCTATTCTATAGTGTTGATTAGCATTCAAAAATACACACACACTAAATATAGTCTGTCTTGTTTCTGTTTCAAAAAGGGTTAGCTGAGGAAGTGGAGAGGAAAATGATTAGAAAATAAAGAAGCAGAAGGGGAGAAATGTCTGACTCACTCTTCTGCCCTCTCGAAAGAATCAGGCTGGAGAAGACAGAACCTCACCATCCACCAGCTGGAGTGCCAGAGCAACAGCAGGACTAGTCCATTTGTATTGATTTGGGGGTATGAAAGAGTACACAGTCATGTGAAGGGATAAGTAAGAGGAAGCAGATTTCACATTTCAATAGCAAACACCATTTAATTTACACACAGTTTCTCTAGCCTTTAATGGCAAAGGTGTGGATAGATTTAACATCATGTTCTTGTGAAGGCATAAGAAAACCATCCAGGCTAGTGTGGTGAGTCACATACCAGGCAGAGAATGGATGAAGGCCCAGACATCATCAACCGTCCATATAGAGGGCTCTGTCTGTGCCCCTGGGAGCACGTCACTGTTCTCAGGCATTTTCCTAATTCTCACATCTCGAAGCTCACGTTCTCTTTCCCGCTCACTCTGCCTGCGCAGACGAGTTGTCATAGCAGAGGGCACAGAGTCTTCATGAGAAGCCAAGTCTTCTTCTGCAGATGGATAAGTAATTGGAAGCTGGAAAATGCAGTAAAGTAAAATACAGCATTGCACTTTCCTTGAATTTCTGAAAAGGACATTGTACATTGAAGCAAGCTTTCTACAGACCTGCCTAAGGATATGTTCTCTTGCTGTCCCTTCAGGGCCACTTGGACGACGGCCCCGATGCCCAAGACTCTGATTATCAGGCTTACGATTCCAACGACTAAGTGCAAACTTTTTAGAACAGCTAACATTGTACCTAAGAAATTCAAGAAAGAAAAATTAAGGAATATATGGGACACCTCATTCAGAATTCAGCTTTAACTTTAAAGTAAAACTGTGGCACAGTTAATAAACTAGACAATTATTAAGGACTGTAATACCTCACAAAGTACTTCTACCTTACTGAATGGATTTATTTATCCTACAGGTCAAAAATGGCCTCTGTGTATATCATAAAATATCTCTCAACATAACACTGGACGCCTTTAACAAAGTAATGGTATTTTCTCCTGATTATAGAAGAATAATGAGAAACCTGCAAAATGCAGACGGTAATTTTCCAAGCAGCAAGAAAATTCATGGTTACAGAAGAGATACTTTGTAATAAATATTTCCAATGCTTAATTAAACTATTTTACAAGTAATATATTTGGGGTTTTGTTTTGTCTTATTGTTTTTAGTGAAAGGAGTATGCATATAAGTATGTGCAGGTACAGGAACACATACATGTGCAGACACATACACATGTGGAGACCAGGGTTTGGTTCTCAGCACACAGTGGAGGCTCACAACTGCCTGAACCCCAGTTCTAGGGAATCCAATGCCCTCTTCTGGCTTCCACATCAGGCACACACACGGTGCACATATATTCTTAGAGGCAAAACACACATATTACTTTTGTTACTGATAACTATTCTAGAATAATACATGTAATTTTGCTTATCTATGTTTGATGAAAATATCAGGGCTGGAAGTAAGTAATACTGTGAGAATTAATAGACTATTTGTCCTCTAAAGCTGCAAATGTACCTGAGAGCCACTGAAATAACGCAGGAAGTCCTGCTGTGTTCATATGGGTTTATCCGTGGGCGTCAGGTGACAAGGCTTACACAGTAAGTTAGTCCTTGTCTGTTTAGCTCTCCAAGCCTGACACTAAGCAGCCATGTCAGCAGCAACAGCACTTCCCTGACCTGACCTGACTCGGCTCTCTCCCTTGCTCTTTCGGCCATGCTTCACTGTGCTGGAATCCCTGCCCGAAGGAGGCTCACTGAAGCAGACGCTAAGTGTCCTGATAGACTTCTAAACAATCAAGAGGTTATTATATTAGAATATCCTGAAAGACAGACTATTTCCCAAACTGACAAGCGTTTTTAACCAGCATGAGAGAGCTACTGTTCCGTCACATGTTTTATGCAGACTAAAATTCAAGCTAAAACATAAATCCTCCATAATCTTGGGCTGGAGAGATGGCTCAGTGGTTAAGAACACTGGCTGCTCTTCCAAAGATTCTGAGTTCAATTCCCAGCAATCACATGGTGGCTCACAATCATCTGTAATGAGATCTGGTGCCCTCTTCTGGCCTGCAGGCATACATGCAGACGGAACACTGTATACATAATAAAAAAAAAAAAAATCCTCCATAATCTTACTATAGACCTACCATTAATCATGAATAAACATTTGAGTAATGCACTGAAGTGATGCATCTGCTTCTGAAGGAAACTTACTTCTATTATTCTCACTAAAGGTAGTTCTGTGGCAACTACACAAAACGTTATGTTCAAGCAAGAAATTCACTGGCTTTTTAAAAGAATATAAATTTCAAAATAATCAGCCTAAAGCATACCTAGGTCTTCTGAAAGAGGACCAAGTTTTCTTAGCTGCTAAGCTATCTCTCCAGTCCCTTTATTAATCTTTACAGACTAGTGTAAAGTGGTAGTATACGGGCATGGTGGTATACGGCTATGATCCCAGTAACTGGGAAGCAGAAACAGGAGGACCACAGAATCCTGGAGACCAGCCTGGTATTCACAGTAAATCCAGGCCAGCCAGAGCTATATAGCAAGATCCTACATAAAAACAAATTAATTTTAAAATTAACTACTAATTAATTTTGAAAGTTAATTAGTTGTGATTTTTAAAACACAAAACATTTTCTATCATACTTATCATGCTATAGGAGAGATTCTCCACAGCATGTCCTGCACCAGATGACTGCTGCTTCATGAGCATATACTATGAAACTGAATATTAGTGCGTAATTATCACTTAGCAAATTCTAGTAATGAGACCCAGAGTAAGTGGCTGCCGATGGCACCTAACCTTCCCTGTGTTACCACAGCTAACTCCAACCAAAGCTCAACTGTAACTGAGTCTTTACTTTCTGCAAAAGTTCCTGGTTCTCCCTAAGTAAATCCAAGAACACCAACATACCTTTTGGCACATGACATAGTACAGAACCGTTTTGACCGTAAAAATTCATTAGGATATCCCATTTTTCCACAGAACTCACACTTGAGCAACTCACTATCCATTTCTTCTAATGTCTCTAAAAAAGAAGGGAAAAGGTAAAAAATCTGAGTGTGTCAAATTTCTTTCCGCCTCTAATTCTAGTTACACAACACTGTCAGACCAGGACTTCACCTTCTTTGGACCCAGAGCCACTCTGGCTGGGTTCCTACTAGTTCCTTGTTTCTCAGAACAATGATGTTTGTTTTTTTCTATACAACAAATACATTTATACAAATAAGCATAGGTTAGTTTTGCTAAGAATCCAGCATGTCTAAAATGTACAAACAACAATATGTGATTTCTAAACACTGAGAAATGAAGGTGAGTGTCCACCAGAAGGGATATTTTCAAAAAGCAGAACGTGGGATAGGAACTTGGTACACCATGCTATGAAGATTCACAGCAAGGAACCCTTTCAATTCCTATTGGAGAGGAGAATGGCTTCAAAAGGGAAAAATGTTTGTATGTTTGATTTTAATGAGACATGTAAAATATTTACCTAAGAGATCTGTAGTGTATGACCAATTTTATAAATATATGTATTGTCAATTTATAAAGCAGTTCCTTTTAATGTTAAATAAAATTAATTCTGCTTTTAAAATCTTAAGCAGTCCCATAATGCCTGACTACTGGTGTATTTTCTAGGGTGCTCCCTGCTAAGTAAAAATGCTAGTTTTAACCCCAACCCCAAACCAAACCCAAATTGCTCTCCTTCATTCCTATCTCTTGCTTCAGGCACAGCACCTAAGGCAAACAGCTCAATCTTCATGACTTTTCCCAAAGAACTGAAGTAACTAGTACATGGATGCCTGTTCCATTTCACAGTTTCCACATAAGAACTAAGAGTACTGGGGCTGGAGAGATGGCTCAGTGGTTAAGCGCACTGGCTGCTCTTCCAGAGGACTAGGGTTCAACTCCTAAATGGCAGCTCACTTCCATCCATAACACCCATTCCAAGGGACCCAAACCCTCTTCTGCCTCTGAAGGCACCAAGCAGTACACAGACATACATGCATGCATGCAAAATACCCACACACTTGAAAACAACAAATAAAATACAAAGAACTCAGAGTACTAAAACACATAAGTACTCAAAGATTTCGGTGAGACCTAAAACCCACCCTATTATGCCAAGGCACAATAAATGGAAAAGGAAAAAGAACGTCCTGCGCTAACTAAACGTTCAGCAGCAAGCAGCACGTGTGCTTTTTCTATACTCTGAAGACAAAGTCCGTTGGATGAGGGTGGACTGCGCAGACATGGAGGGTGCATTCTCGGGAAAAGGATGAAGACAAAGTCTGTTGGATGAGGGTGGACTGAGCGGACATGGAGGGTGCGTTCTCGGGAAAAGGATGAGACAAAGTCTGTTGGATGAGGGTGGACTGCGCGGACATGGAGGGTGCATTCTCGGGAAAAGGATGAAGACAAAGACCCTACAGTGACATGGCAGGGGCACGGCCAGTCACCTCCAGTGCACTAGAGGAGAGGAGGAGAGCATGCGGTCATTGATGGAGGGAGAACTACCGCGAAACACACTGCCGAGTCACAGCCAGCCCGGCAGAGCCCAAGTACACCATCTTTACTAATGAAATTACAAGCCAACAAGCGGCTTTCAGTGCTTTGTGTTTTGTATGTGGTGCAAGGGAATCAAACCTAGGGCCTCTCACACCCCGGGGAAATGTTCTACATCGTCAGCACTACAGTGGCCATTGATAGGAAACTCTCAAAACTACTTTGGTATGTATGCAAAGGTCACTGATTCAGTCATAATGTAGATGCATTTATCTGAACGTAAGTAAAATGAAAATTGCCCCTTTCCTAGGATCCCAGCTGTGGAGCAATCATCAGCAGATAGTTTCTGGAGAAGGAGAGTCATTTTTTTCTCAGGTATGTGGCCCCTAGTGGGACACCCATGCTCCAAGTGAACTCAGGGTTGGGGGTGGGGAACACAAAGTTGAGAGAGAGAAATGATGGGAAAGCTGTCTGGGAAAAGGGGAAGGGGAGAAGACAGAGTACATTTAATCCAAACATAGTATATGCATGTATGGAATTCTCAAAGAATAAACTCAAAATGTACTTTCTAAAAAAATTAAAAAAAAAAAAATTGCCCCTTCCCAAAACCTAACATTTATCTGTGTCCTTATAATTTGATGTTCTAACTCACAGGAATATCATTTTCACCTGAACATCTTGGAAAGTCTGTACCAGAGAGACAGAACTCACTCAACCACTCACTGGTGGAACTACCAAGAAGCCATTCTGCAGGTTGCTCAAAGTTTTGCTTCAGACTGTCTATGAATTTCAAAGATTTGGTCCATCATCATCATAATGGGACATGGTGGCCTGCAGGCACACATGGTGCTGAAAGGTAGCCAAGAGTTCTAAACCTTGCAGAAAACAGGAAGTGGACTGAGACACTGGGCATGGCTTGAGCATATATGAAACCTCAAAACCTACCTCCACAGTGACACACTTCCTCCAGCAAGATCACACCCACTCCAACAAAGTCACACCTTCTACTAGTGCCCCTCCCTATGAGATTATGGGGACCAATTACACTCAAACTACATTTCACTCCCTAGCCCCCATAAGCCTGGAACAATATCATAATGCAAAATGCATTTAGTCAATTTCAGAAGTCTCCATAGTCTATCACAATCTCAACAATATTTAAAAGTCTAAAGTTCAAAGTCTCTTCTGAGATTCATGCAATCTAACTGTAATGCCCTATAAAATAAACAAAAAAACAAACAAACAAAAAAGCAGATCACATACTTTCACCTTATAATGGCACAGGATTATTCTTGTGATATTTCATTATATTACCACTAATAACCACACGACAGAGTCTACACTAGGATGTTTTGAGATTTCCTCTGCCAACAGAATTAATACTCTTCACTTTAGCCTCAGGCAGACTCTTCAGACAAGGGCAAAAAGCAGCCACTTTCTTCACCAAATATCACAAGAATGATCTCTAGGCAACATACTAAAATTCTCCTGACAGTTCAAATAATTCTTAGCACCTGTCTTCCATGCTTCTAATAGAATGGCCCATTGAGCAGTGCTTAAAGCATTCCACAGCTTTCATAAGCCAAAGCACTAAATCCAAGTTCCTCCAAACAAAAATATGATCAGGCCTATCACAGCAATACCCCAGTCCCTGGTACCAACTTCTGCCTTAATTGGAGTTTCTATTGCTATGAAGGACACCATGACCATGGCAAGTCTTATAAAGGAAAACATTAAACTGAGGTGATAGCTTATAGTTTTAGAGGTTCAGTCCATTATCATCATGGTGGGACATGGTGGCATGCAGGCAGACATGGTGCTGGAGAGGTAGCTGAGAGTTCTACATCTTGCAGGCAATAAGAAGTGGATTGACACTGAGTGTGGCTTGAGCATATATGAGGCCTCAAAGTGAGGCCAGTGACACCCTTCCTCCAACAAGACCATACCTGCTCCAACAAAGCCACACCTCCAAATGGTGTCACTCCCTATGAGATTATGGGGACCAATTACACTCAAACTTCCACAGTGAGGAATGGTTTTTATTTCCCTACAGATTTGAAATCACAGGAGGATTGGCAGCAAAGAGGAGAAATGGTCTGGAAACAATCATCAATGCAGTAACTTACCAGGGAAGATAATAAGATATTTTAATAAATCACAAGCTATTGTTTGGAAATTCTGATTACAGAACCAGTCCAAATCAAACCACAGTTGATCCTTGTGCTGCTTAGTTTTTGTCAGCTTGAAACAAAATGAAGAGGCTAGGCTACCGGAGCCCTTGGAAGCCTGGAGGATCATGAGTAGTCACAGACATCAGACACTGAGCTATTAACACTGTTAGGTTTGGGGTTTGCTTTGATCTGACTGTTACAAGTCCCTAGTTCTCCCCTTTTAGAATAAGAAAGTAGCCAGGTGGTGGTGGCACATGCCTTTAATCCCAGCAATTGGGAGGCAGAGGCAGGTGGATCTCTAAATTTGAAGCAAGCCTGGTCTATAGAGCAGGTTCTAGGGCAGTCAGGACTACACAGAGAAACCCTGTCTTGAAAAACCAAAGGAAAAAAAAAAAGAAAGTATATAACTCATTTTAGATTTTATAGGAGCCCATAGCTGAAACTTTTAAAGTGTTGAAAATTTTAAAGACTATGGGACTTTAAAAGTTGATTATGTTCAGCTGTAGAGATGGCTCAACAGTTAAGAGAACTGGCTTCTCTTCCATAAGTCCTGAGTTCAATTCCCAGCAACAACATGGTGGCTCACAACCATCGTTAATGGGAACTAATGCTCTCTTCTGGTGTACATGAAGACAGAGCACTCATATACACAAAAGTGGGACTATGTTTCATATTGTGATATTTACAGAGATCTTGGGATGAAAAAGAAAGGGAAGGTTAAAGTTTAAAAGTGTTTGTGTGGAGTTACCAAAGGGTCAACTGAACTGTTTTTTTGTCAACTTGACAGAAACGAGAGTCATTTGGGAAGAAGGAACTTAAATGAGGAATTGCCTCCATTAATTGGCCTGTGGGCATGTCTGTAGGGCAATTTTTTTAAATAAAAGATTGATGTGGGAGGGCCCAGCTCGCTGTGGGCGGTGCCACCCCTGGTTCTGGGTTTTGTACAAAGCAGCAAGCTGAGCAAGCTTATGGGAGCAAGTTAGTAAACAGTGCTGATTCACAGTCTCTGCTGCAGTGCCTGCCTCAGCCTCCTTCGGTGATGGGTTGAAATAACCTTTTCCCCGCCAAGCTGGTTTGGTCAGGGTTTTGTCACAGTAACAGAGAAGCAAACTTGGACAATTCTTTAAATAAAGATTAATAAGTACCATGAATTTACTAGTTTGCCTATCTTAAAAATCAGTGTTTTTATACTGAAATTATATATACAAAAACTACAAAATTCTAACTTATTCAAACTACAGCCACTAAGTAAATGACCTCACCATTTTACTCTATATTATATTGCATGAACACTGGTGTATACAATAATAAAAATGCTAAAATTATAAAATGGCCCTGGAAAGTTAAAACTATAAAGAACTTAAAACGTTACCTTAGCTTTTTTGTTTGTTTTGTTTTTGTTTTTGTTTTTTGAGACAGAGTTTCTTTGGTACCCTTACTATCCTAGAACTGGCTCTGTAGACCAAGCTGGTCTCAAACTCAGAGATCCACATGCCTCAGCCTCCCAAGTGCTGGGTTTAAAGGAGTGTGCTACCACCGCCTGGCAAAATGTTAGCATTGTGTAATAGTTGTCTATTATGAAATATATTAGCCATCTTTAGGTTTTCCTCTCCTTTTATAGCATCTTGTCCTGTCTCCCTTTATTCCTTTCTTTCCTCTTCCCACTAAGACTAAAAGTGTCAGTTACGTGCCAAACCTCTAACACATCCAACAGAGATGACCAAAAAAATGCCAAACCCCTTTCGGCTTATTACAACTGCCAAAAAAACTTGAGTAATTCCCCGCAAGCCCGAGGTCTTCATCCATAACCCCCCTCAAGTCTGAGGTCTTCATCCATAACCCCCCTCAAGTCTGAGGTCTTCATCCATAAACCCCCTCAAGTCTGAGGTCTTCATCCATAAACCCCCTCAAGCCCGAGGTCTTCATCCATAACCCCCCTCAAGTCTGAGGTCTTCATCCATAAACCCCCTCAAGCCCGAGGTCTTCATCCATAACCCCCCTCAAGCCCGAGGTCTTCATCCATAACCCCCCTCAAGTCCAAGGTCTTCATCCATAACCCCCCTCAAGTCTGAGGTCTTCATCCATAAACCCCTCAAGTCCGAGGTCTTCATCCATAAACCCCTCAAGTCTGGGTCTTCATCCATAAATCCCTCATGTCCTAGGTCTTCATCCAGGGTCCTTCTGGGCCTAACTCCAACCGTCTGTTCAGTGTCCTTTGATTCAATGGGCTCCTACAGTTACTTAGTGTGTACACATCCCTGTGCATCTGCTCCTATCCTAATCAGGACTGTTTCTCCTGACTGTTATCTTAAATCTATGCTTGCCTCCTTGTCTCTTTTAACACAAAATATAGTTCCAACTCATAAATAGAAGAAATTCTCCAAGCTGTAAATAACTTCAGCCAGCTCTGTGTTCTTACTCTCTGTATCTAACATTTGCTGCTCTGTAATGGGATTCTCTAGTTTTCAACTCAACAAAAAGTTCCTTAAGGGAAGGAGGCTGTGCTTTTCATTTCTTTCTGTACACACCCATCATGTGTCAGCACACTAGCAATGTGTATTGTCCATTATATTTTATAAACTACAAATATCATGAAATATGTTACAAAACTTCCCAGATTTCCATGTTCCTCCTGTGTGTTCAGCAAGATGACATGATAAACATGTTTTAGCATAGAACCTTCATTTATACACTTCTTACAGATATGAGCAAAAAAAGAAAAAAGAAAACCTAAACATTGGTCTTCACCACTTTTTATCTCAAATAAGAAATGCAATATATTTCTCACATATAATCAACTAACTAAAAACATGTATTTGAAAATTAAATGAAATTAAATTCTAATAATGAAAGCCACCATGATGACCTTGTTTGGAACCTGACTTTAATCAAATGACTGTGAAAGAGCATGCTTCAGATAACTAAGGAAATCTGAATATGAATCAGATATTACACCAAGGAATTATTAATTCTGTTATTTAATTATGTTAGAAAATATCTGCTTTTAAGAGATACACACTGTATCAGGGAGTTAAAATGACTACAAGCTTCAGAAAGAAAGAGGCAGGAAAGGATGGAGGAGAAGTAGTAAAGACAGGCAGCGAAGGGAAGTCTGGGAGAGAGGAAAGCAAGCGAGATGGGGAAGTGGCTGTGGTAGAGCAGCGGAGACTCAGCACTGAACCCTGCGATGAGGGAGGAGCACACAGTTCCTCGAACTGAACCTGTTTGGAATGTTCCATGATTAACAATCTTGTATCAGAAGGAATCAAAATGAACTCAAAATAAGCAATAGTCAGTCAAAGTCAAATGTTATACTATTACAGGTTTGGTTGTTCTAATAAGAAGTAAAAATGTTGAATACTTCACAAGAGCTTATAAAACACCACCAATGGCAGGTGCCACCCTTTAAGAGTCAGAAGGATGTAGATTTAGCTTACCAACATGCCATTTAGGTAAATTTAACACTGTGTAGAGACACACAATAAAATAACATTAGCTAAATAAATATTGGCAAATTAATTTTAGAGATCCTAAAGATAGTTACCAAGACAAAGATGCTAATGAGTTCACCACTGTAAGCCCTGATTAAATATGCCAAACTGAACAACATCCACTGTAGGTTGGTAACCACATAATAGAACAATCTCTCATGAAGACTCTCCTATACAATACAGCTAGGTTGTTTCGTTTTGTTGGTTACTTCCTTTAAGGAACACATTCAGAACTTCATTTTAAAAAAGCAGGAGCATTTGCTGACTTTAACTAGGAACTCAAGGCATAGAACACCAGTTCTGCATTTACCTGTGTTTGCGTTTCCTCAGGCATTTTGATCATTTTGACTTCTGATTTTCGGTATTAAAATACAGTCAGTTGAAAAGGAGTCTTTGACAGTAAGGAGATTAACAGTATCTTTCTCTTAGAACAAGTGTTATCTATTGACTGAAGAGAATACCCTGAATATAACTGCTTCTACCAGCTTCTAACATCCATCACAAAAGGACAAATGTAAAAACCACATACCTAGATGCTCTATATTTTGAAGTAAATCCAGTAAATAGTCATTTGTTACTTAGGTCTGCTTTTAAAAGGAAGAACTGGTTGTCCTGATTCACAAAAATTTAAATTAATTTTCTCTCATGTATGATAGAACTTGTCCCACCTAGAAATCAAACTAACATTGTACAAATCAGTACCAATGTTAGTGTTCTTCTAGTTATTTAGTTATAAGAGTGGTTAGCTTACCCATTATTCTGGTCAATAGGGTGTTTACATACTCACTGTATGTACAAAACTGAATTCTTTCCAAGTGAAAATCCATGCAGAATAAAAAGCCACACCCTATTTCAAGTGGTAAAAGGCAAAGTTAGAGAAAAGATTTGATGAGATCCACAGACCTTCAGCGATCATGTCTTCCATCTCTGTGTCAGATGAGTTATCTGCATGCTTTGTGTTATTCTGTAGTTCTGGCTGAACACACACAGAATTTACCACCTGATTATCCAAAAGAGGCCTCTTTTTCACAGGTTGTTCTATCAGCAAAGATGAACGACTTACCTTCAAATGGAAAAGAGAATGAAACGATCTCTAAAAATTAGCCAGAAATAAATGAGTCTAATTTTTAAAATGACCCTCTGGAAGAATGGTAGCTGTGGTATTTACTTACTCAATGATCAGATCCAGTCATTAAGGGTAAATCAAGTAAAAGGTTCTATACATATGCACTTACTGCTAGCTAGGAGCAGAATACATACTGCAGTGTCTGTCAAATACAATGCACTGCTGCTTCAGGAGAGCACCTAAAAAAGTCTTCAAATCTAGTGCTTCCTGACATTTATAATACTAAAACAGAAGCAATCAGATTATCCTGCACCATGGGAGAGCATTCAAAGAGAAGTGGTTATTGCTTGAATTGATTTATTTTACAGTTCTGGGGATGGAATCCAAGGTCTTGCACTGAGCTATAGTTTTCTTTTCTTTTTTTTTTGGGGGGGGGGGGCGGGGGATTTCGAGACAGGGTTTCTCTGTGTAGCTTTGCGCCTTTTCCTAGAACTCACTTGGTAGTCTAGGCTGGCCTAGAACTCACAGAGATCCTCCTGGCTCTGCCTCCCAAGTGCTGGGATTAAAGGCGTGCGCCACCACCGCCCGGCAGCTATAGTTTTCTTAAGCATGTCTTTAAGATGCCTCTCCCTATGCAGTTCCTCTTGCCTCAGCCTCTGTCTTGTCCATGTCCAGCTTCACTTTTCACAGCACTATTCAGTTCAACAACTCTTTTTCCCAGAGCCTCGAACACACAAGACTAGCTCTCTAATGCAAGGCTGTATGTATCTGCAGATATTTTATCATTCAGTGGTAAAGATCAGAGAAGAGTCATGGGTGTGTTCATCCTTGGACAAGGGATACTTTACCAGCTGAGCCTTCTCCACAGCTCACATGCCCAAAGAATGTGTGTGTGTGTGTGTGTGTGTGTGTGTGTGTGTGTGTGTGTGTGTGTGTGAGAGAGAGAGAGAGAGAGAGAGAGAGAGAGAGAGAGAGAGAGAGAGAGGTGAAGGGGAAAGGATGTACCATAGCACATATGTGGACAGCAGAGAACAACTTTATGGAGTTAAGTATGCTCTTTCTACTTCTATGTGGGTCCCAGGGGTCAAGCTCAGATTGCCAAGTTAGCATGGCTTTTACCTGCTGCACCATCTTGCTGGTGGCTTTTAAAAATACAGAAACACCAAATAGACTGGACCAGAAAACAAATTCCCTTTGGCACATAATAATAAAAAACTAAATACATAGAAGAGAGAAAGTATTAAAAGCTGCAAGGTAAAAGACCAAGTAACATAAAGATAAACCTATCAGAAAAAAAACAACTGGCTTCTAAATGGAGACTCTTAAAGCCAGAAGGGCCTGGGCAGATGTTCTATTGACTCTAAGAAGACTATGGATGCCAGCCCAGACTACTATACCCAGCAAAACTTTCAATCTCCATAGATGGAGAAAATAAGATATTCTGTGATAAAACCAAATTTAAGCCAAATCAAGGAGATACAAATTAGAAAGGAAGAAGTTAAGGTATCTTTATTTTTAGATAATATGATAGCAAACATGAGTGACCCTAAAAATTGCACCAAGGAACTCCTACAGTTGATAAACACTTTCAGTAAAGAAGCTAGATACAAAATTAAGTCATAAAAATCAGTAGCCCTCCTATAAACAACTGACAAATGGACTGAGAAAGAAATCCAGGAAACAACCCTCCACAATAGCCACAAACAATATAAAATATCTTGGTTTAACTCTAACCAAACAAGTGAAAGACTTGTATGACAAAAACTTCAAGTCTTTGAAAAAAAGAAACTGAAGAAGATATCAGAAGATGGAAAGATCTCCCATGCTCATGAATCATTAGGATTAAAATAGTAAAAATGGCTATTTTACCAAAAGTAATCTGCAGATTCAATGCTATCTCATTCAAAACTCCAACATAATTCTTCACAGATCTTGAAAGGAAAATTTCAGCTTCATATGGAAACACAAACAAACAAGATAGTTAAAACAATCCTGAAGATAAAAGAACTGCTGGAGATATCACCATTCCTGACCTCAAACTGTACTAGAAAACTACAGTAATGAAAACAACATATTATTGGCATAAATACAGAACATGTCCGGCAATGGAAACAAATTGAAGGCCCAGAGAAACCCACACACCTATGCCCATCTGATTTCTTATTAAGAAGCCAGAAATACACACTGAAAAAAAGACAGCATCTTCAACAAATGGTGCAAATCAAACTGGATGACTGAATGTAAAAGAATCCAAATAGATCCATACTTATCATCCTGCACAAAACTCAAGTCCAAATGGACCAGACCTCAACATAAAGTCACATACACTGAATCTCACAGAGAAAGTGGGAACAGCCCTAAATTCACTGGCACAGATGACGTTCTAAACAGAACACTGTTAGCACAGGAACTAAGATCAACAATTAATAAATGGGACCTCATGAAACTGAGAAGATTCTGCACAGCAAAGGAAACTGTCAATACAACAGAGCAGCAGCCTCCAGAATGGGAAAAGATTTTTACCAACTACTCATCCAATAGAGGACTACTATCCAAAATATATAAAGAATTCAAAAAACTAAACATCAAGAAAACAAATAACTCAATTAAAAAATGGGTAAAGATCTACAATGCTTAGCTCAGTCATCATCAGAGACCCACAGCCCGACATGCAGAGAAGAGAGAAACCTTGGAACACTCACCCCTAAATGGGATGTCTCCATCAAATTCCTCCCCTCAGAGTTCAGAGAACCCTGTGGAAGAGGCGGCAGAAAGATTGTAAGCCAGAGGGGATGGAGAACAGGACACTGAGGAAGAAGGTCCTCTAAGCCTTCTAAACAGGATCGATGCACACACAAACTGAGAGACTATACGGCATACACAGGGCCTGCACAGTCTGCTCCAAATGGGGTCCTAGAGCTGAAAGGAGAAGTGAACACATGGCTTCATCCCTAACCCAGAAGCAAACTCCAACTGATAACCACTTGCAAATAAAAATTTAGTTTTCTCCAAGGGAGTCTCAATGCAGAAACAAACTACTCTTTAGTCTGTGTGTAGGCTGTAGGCCAACAGAAAACAAACTCAACAGCATTATTGGAAGTTCCTTGTCTTATAGTGTCATATCAGGGCTTTTTTTTAATTATCTTTTTATTTATTTATGTATATTTTTCTGTTTTTCTGTATATTTCTCTTTTTACCCTACAATTCCTTTGCATATATATTAATTAACGGCTTCCAAATTAGGGTTTTTATGAGATTCTTGAGTGTGCAAACAAATGGATCTCTGTGTCAAATCTGTTTTATGTGCCTTTTCTTGGGCTTGTTTTGTTGTTGTTGTTGTTATTTGTTTGTTTGTTTGTTTTGTCCTCTTCTGGTGTATTAGTTTTTATCTTTTCCAATTATATTTTATTTTATTATTATCCTTTAGAAGCCTGTTTGTTTTCTAATTAGAGACAGAAAGGGGACGGATCCAGCTGGGACAGGAGTTGGGGAGGAACAGGAGTAGAGGGAGGGGAAACCATAATTAGGAGTATTATGTGAGAATAAAAGCTACTGTTTTGTTTTTTGAGACAGGGTTTCTCTGTGTGGCCCTGGCTATCCTGAACTTGCTCTGTAGACCAGGCTGGCCTCAAACTCACAGAGATCTGCCTGCCTCTGCCTCCCAAGTGCTGAGATTAAAAGAGTTCACCACCACCACCTGACAAAAGCTACTTTAAATAAAAAGAAAAAAATCTGATTAAGCATTTTTTCAAGTTCTTCCTTCAGAAGCTTTACTTTTTCCATATAAACGCAACACACACAAAGACAAACATTTTAAATGCTCGAGATGAAATCCACAGCCACATACATGCTAGGCAAGACAGTACCAAAGACCTATACACTGAGTCCATACTTTATATATTTTACAGAGAAGGATGCTAATGTTCAAAGAGTTTAGATTACTTCTTTACAAAGCAATATCAAAACCAGCACCAAGTCTTTCAACTCCTTCAGCAACCTAACCACTGTAATTAGAGAACCAACAGAAACTCAACACCACAAGGTTAACATCAACAACAAAACAATCACTGTGCTCAGTATCATGAACATCTAATTTTAGAAATATTTTCAGATAAAATTTAAACCAGGAATATGTACTGATTCTTTAAGCAAGCCCTCAGCTAATCTGGAAAGAATGCTGGTTATGGAATGGTAGGGAACTACAGCTTATTAGAAATTTCTACAAGGACTGGAGAGATGGCTCAACAGTTAAGTACACTGGCTGCTTTTTCCAGAGGACCCTGGTTTGATTCCCAGCACCCATATGATGGCTCACAGCCACCTATAAGTTCAATTTCAAGGGTCCAACCCCCTCTTCTGCCATCTGAGGACCATAGGCACACATGGTGCACAGCCACCCATGCACACAAAACTCTCATATCCACAAAAGAAAAAAATTATTAAGAGTAGAATCAAAATTTTAAATTAAAACATTTGTATTCATTTCAGTAACTGAATATGCCTCAAGCAAAATTTATAAAAGTAATTCTATTATGTAATGCTGCTAATGGCCTATACTTCTAGTGGATGAGGAAACAATCTTTCCATAAAATAATGTATCAAAATAATACTACTTCTAGGAATGTATGCTAAGAAAACTACTTGAAATCTGGACAACTTACATACAAAAGTCTAATATCTTTCTCCCCCCACCTGTGTGTGTGTGGTGGGGTGCTGAAGATCTGACCAAGTCCCTCAAACGTGTTAAAAATACAACCTACCACTAAGCTGTATCTGATTATTTAAACAGTGATAAAATGAAAACAGTGTTTGAGAGGATTTTGTATATTATGGTTGTCCATAAAGTAAAATATTATGTCACCTTTCAAAATGCACAAAAATGTTATTAATGATATAGAAACATGCTTGTTTATGAAATATAAAAAATAAAGAATTGTATATACAATAATAATCTTGATTATATGAATATACATGCACTGTGAAATTAGTATTTGTTCTATATAGTTCAAGTTTTAAAGCATATATTACTTTTTTTTTTCTTTTTTTCTTTTTTTTGTTTTTCGAGACAGGGTTTCTCTGTAGTTTTACGCCTTTCCCGGAACTCACTTGGTAGCCCAAGCTGGCCCCGAACTCACAGAGATCCACCTGCCTCTGCCTCCCAAGTGCTGGGATTAAAGGCGTGCGCCACCACCGCCCGGCCCATATATTACTTTTATAACATGAAGAAGTGAAGCTGTAATTGTCACTACAATGGTGATAATAAATAACAGCTATGGCCAGTAAATGCCAGGAATAGCAAAGAATAGTGCTAGCATATTTAATTCTCACACACCCAACAAGCATCTCCACCAGGCAAATAAGCAAATTAAGATTGGAAATGGCTAGTACAAAATGTCTCAGAACCTATACAGGAAAATACATAAAAGATTAGACAGTTAAAACTCGATATTACAAAATCAACCTTTAAAATAAGATTGCAAGTCTTTCCTCAGAGATCAATAGTAGACAACTTTTAAGATAGTGTTATATGGCTACAAATAGTTTCTGAAACACAAAATGCTTTCTACTTACAGGAAAGGGCTCCAATCCCTCCTGAATCACAAAACCTTCGATCACGTGGGTCAAGATCTGTGGCTTCACAATAGCCTGCGGAGGCTTGTTTTCCAGGTGGGGGGTGCCGCTGGCCATAGCCGCGCTAGTGCTCCTTGTGGCAGCAGCTGGCATTAAGAGTGGCGGTGGAGGAACAGAGCCGTGAGCGGGGTCTGATGGAGACTTAATCACTGAAGCACTGACTGAGGCCACAGCGGGCAACTCCACTTGCTCTGAAAGAAAAGGGAATGGACCTTTAGCTCTGCCCTGCAGAGATGGAAGCCCACTGAGATGTGCTGTTTTCAGGAACAGCCTGCTTACGGTCTCATTTAATCTGCACCATACCCACATAAGGAAGAAGCTAATATCCCCGCTCTATAGACATACACTAACATGCTCAAAATTATCATCTAAAGCATTAAAATCCCTAAATATCATTTTCAAGAGTAATTACAAAAATGGTCAGTTGAGTTTGTCTGCTTTTAAGCTCATCAGATAATAAATACCTTACATTCCTCTCTATTCCACATGATACAGATGGACAGATATTCATTTTGAAAATGTAAAAGGACCACAAACCCTACGAAGTAGGAATTGCAGTGATTTACGCAGATCATAGACTATAACTTCAAAGCAGGAAGATCCTCCAAATCCTCTCAAAGGCACTTTGCTTTCTTTCAACTAGTGAAGCTGTGTGTGCTGACTGGGGAAATGCTGGAGCACTTGGCAGACCCACAGGAGGGTCAGCTGACAATCTGATGCGTGGAAAAGCTACTGCCCACCAGCAGCACCAGCCCTTGACTATCAGTACTACAGCAGAGAGGAGAAGCAGCTTATAGTAACCCAGACATACTGGTGAGAACAGACTTGTGAAGAACACAGAAGGCATGTGTGCAAAGACACTGAGCACGCAGGTGCCCGCGTCGTGTTCACTGCTTTCGTGTTGGACTTCATCTCATCTACGAGTAGCCTACTGGTGGTCAATGTTACCATCTCCATCTTACAGACACAGACAGACAATGAAACTGGGGCATGTCCAGACAGTATGATGCCAGAGCACATGTGTAAAAAGGACTGACACCAGCCCAGCAGTGGTGGCTCATGCCTTTAATCCCAGCACTCAAGAGGCAGAGGCAGGAGGATCTCTGTGAGTTCAAAGCCAGAGCGAGTTCCAGAATAGCTAGGGCTACACAGAGAAACCTTGTCTCAAAAAAAAAAAAAGAAAAAGATCGACACCACCAGTTAATGATGCTAAAAATATAGCTACCTTTGGTAGGA